>NW_027666451.1:0-82816 GCF_963455335.1 Martes martes | reverse complement strand
GGGCCGCCCCCCGCGCCTGGCCCGGGACCCCGCGGGGTCGCGCCCGCGCCCCGCCGGAAAGCCCCCCGCGAGTCCGCCGCGCGCGACGCCGACGCCTCCCGCTCCTCAGCGCCCGGGGCTCCCCTCCCTGGCGCGGGCCGGTGGGGCCGGGCGGGCCCCGAGGCCCGGGCTCCAACCCTCGCCTGCCTCCTCAGCCTTCCGAGTCCGGGGTCCTGTGCCCCGGGGCCTCCCCCTGGGCAACCCTGAGTCCCGCGCCCCGAGGCCCCCGACCGCCCCGGCGCCGACGGTGCCCTTCGCAGCCGCGTCCACGCCTCGGGGCGAGAGAAACCTCCGTTCCCCCGCAGGGGGAAGCCGCAGCCCGGGGCGCCCCAGCCGCCCCCAAAGTCGGAGCACGACGCCCGGCCCCAGGCTCTCCCTCAACTCTGCTCCGGGAGGGCTCCCCGGCGCCGGGGCCGCCGGCGGGTCCGCGGCCTCTCGGCGCGTTTTCCGGGGGGCCGCGCCGGGCCCCGAGCGAGAAAGGGCCCGCGGCCCCGGGGACCAGGCCGGTCCCCGGGGCTGCCCAACGCCGGCCGATTCTCACGAGCGTTCTGCCCAAACCGATCCCGGTTTGGGCAGAACGCTCGTGAGAATCGGCCGGAAAACGCCCGGCGAACTCGCTTCGGGCGCAGCCCGTCTGCGGGGCCGCCCCCCGCGCCTGGCCCGGGACCCCGCGGGGTCGCGCCCGCGCCCCGCCGGAAAGCCCCCCGCGAGTCCGCCGCGCGCGACGCCGACGCCTCCCGCTCCTCAGCGCCCGGGGCTCCCCTCCCTGGCGCGGGCCGGTGGGGCCGGGCGGGCCCCGAGGCCCGGGCTCCAACCCTCGCCTGCCTCCTCAGCCTTCCGAGTCCGGGGTCCTGTGCCCCGGGGCCTCCCCCTGGGCAACCCTGAGTCCCGCGCCCCGAGGCCCCCGACCGCCCCGGCGCCGACGGTGCCCTTCGCAGCCGCGTCCACGCCTCGGGGCGAGAGAAACCTCCGTTCCCCCGCAGGGGGAAGCCGCAGCCCGGGGCGCCCCAGCCGCCCCCAAAGTCGGAGCACGACGCCCGGCCCAGGCCCTCCCTCAACTCTGCTCCGGGAGGGCTCCCCGGCGCCGGGGCCGCCGGCGGGTCCGCGGCCTCTCGGCGCGTTTTCCGGGGGGCCGTGCCGGGCCCCGAGCGAGAAAGGGCCCGCGGCCCCGGGGACCAGGCCGGTCCCCGGGGCTGCCCAACGCCGGCCGATTCTCACGAGCGTTCTGCCCAAACCAATCCCGGTTTGGGCAGAACGCTCGTGAGAATCGGCCGGAAAACGCCCGGCGAACTCGCTTCGGGCGCAGCCCGTCTGCGGGGCCGCCCCCCGCGCCTGGCCCGGGACCCCGCGGGGTCGCGCCCGCGCCCCGCCGGAAAGCCCCCCGCGAGTCCGCCGCGCGCGACGCCGACGCCTCCCGCTCCTCAGCGCCCGGGGCTCCCCTCCCTGGCGCGGGCCGGTGGGGCCGGGCGGGCCCCGAGGCCCGGGCTCCAACCCTCGCCTGCCTCCTCAGCCTTCCGAGTCCGGGGTCCTGTGCCCCGGGGCCTCCCCCTGGGCAACCCTGAGTCCCGCGCCCCGAGGCCCCCGACCGCCCCGGCGCCGACGGTACCCTTCGCAGCCGCGTCCACGCCTCGGGGCGAGAGAAACCTCCGTTCCCCCGCAGGGGGAAGCCGCAGCCCGGGGCGCCCCAGCCGCCCCCAAAGTCGGAGCACGACGCCCGGCCCCAGGCCCTCCCTCAACTCTGCTCCGGGAGGGCTCCCCGGCGCCAGGGCCGCCGGCGGGTCCGCGGCCTCTCGGCGCGTTTTCCGGGGGGCCGCGCCGGGCCCCGAGCGAGAAAGGGCCCGCGGCCCCGGGGACCAGGCCGGTCCCCGGGGCTGCCCAACGCCGGCCGATTCTCACGAGCGTTCTGCCCAAACCGATCCCGGTTTGGGCAGAACGCTCGTGAGAATCGGCCGGAAAACGCCCGGCGAACTCGCTTCAGGCGCAGCCCGTCTGCGGGGCCGCCCCCCGCGCCTGGCCCGGGACCCCGCGGGGTCGCGCCCGCGCCCCGCCGGAAAGCCCCCCGCGAGTCCGCCGCGCGCGACGCCGACGCCTCCCGCTCCTCAGCGCCCGGGGCTCCCCTCCCTGGCGCGGGCCGGTGGGGCCGGGCGGGCCCCGAGGCCCGGGCTCCAACCCTCGCCTGCCTCCTCAGCCTTCCGAGTCCGGGGTCCTGTGCCCCGGGGCCTCCCCCTGGGCAACCCTGAGTCCCGCGCCCCGAGGCCCCCGACCGCCCCGGCGCCGACGGTGCCCTTCGCAGCCGCGTCCACGCCTCGGGGCGAGAGAAACCTCCGTTCCCCCGCAGGGGGAAGCCGCAGCCCGGGGCGCCCCAGCCGCCCCCAAAGTCGGAGCACGACGCCCGGCCCCAGGCCCTCCCTCAACTCTGCTCCGGGAGGGCTCCCCGGCGCCGGGGCCGCCGGCGGGTCCGCGGCCTCTCGGCGCGTTTTCCGGGGGGCCGCGCCGGGCCCCGAGCGAGAAAGGGCCCGCGGCCCCGGGGACCAGGCCGGTCCCCGGGGCTGCCCAACGCCGGCCGATTCTCACGAGCGTTCTGCCCAAACCGATCCCGGTTTGGGCAGAACGCTCGTGAGAATCGGCCGGAAAACGCCCGGCGAACTCGCTTCGGGCGCAGCCCGTCTGCGGGGCCGCCCCCCGCGCCTGGCCCGGGACCCCGCGGGGTTGCGCCCGCGCCCCGCCGGAAAGCCCCCCGCGAGTCCGCCCCGCGCGACACCGACGCCTCCCGCTCCTCAGCGCCCGGGGCTCCCCTCCCTGGCGCGGGCCGGTGGGGCCGGGCGGGCCCCGAGGCCCGGGCTCCAACCCTCGCCTGCCTCCTCAGCCTTCCGAGTCCGGGGTCCTGTGCCCCGGGGCCTCCCCCTGGGCAACCCTGAGTCCCGCGCCCCGAGGCCCCCGACCGCCCCGGCGCCGACGGTGCCCTTCGCAGCCGCGTCCACGCCTCGGGGCGAGAGAAACCTCCGTTCCCCCGCAGGGGGAAGCCGCAGCCCGGGGCGCCCCAGCCGCCCCCAAAGTCGGAGCACGACGCCCGGCCCCAGGCCCTCCCTCAACTCTGCTCCGGGAGGGCTCCCCGGCGCCGGGGCCGCCGGCGGGTCCGCGGCCTCTCGGCGCGTTTTCCGGGGGGCCGCGCCGGGCCCCGAGCGAGAAAGGGCCCGCGGCCCCGGGGACCAGGCCGGTCCCCGGGGCTGCCCAACGCCGGCCGATTCTCACGAGCGTTCTGCCCAAACCGATCCCGGTTTGGGCAGAACGCTCGTGAGAATCGGCCGGAAAACGCCCGGCGAACTCGCTTCGGGCGCAGCCCGTCTGCGGGGCCGCCCCCCGCGCCTGGCCCGGGACCCCGCGGGGTCGCGCCCGCGCCCCGCCGGAAAGCCCCCCGCGAGTCCGCCCCGCGCGACACCGACGCCTCCCGCTCCTCAGCGCCCGGGGCTCCCCTCCCTGGCGCGGGCCGGTGGGGCCGGGCGGGCCCCGAGGCCCGGGCTCCAACCCTCGCCTGCCTCCTCAGCCTTCCGAGTCCGGGGTCCTGTGCCCCGGGGCCTCCCCCTGGGCAACCCTGAGTCCCGCGCCCCGAGGCCCCCGACCGCCCCGGTGCCGACGGTGCCCTTCGCAGCCGCGTCCACGCCTCGGGGCGAGAGAAACCTCCGTTCCCCCGCAGGGGGAAGCCGCAGCCCGGGGCGCCCCAGCCGCCCCCAAAGTCGGAGCACGACGCCCGGCCCCAGGCCCTCCCTCAACTCTGCTCCGGGAGGGCTCCCCGGCGCCGGGGCCGCCGGCGGGTCCGCGGCCTCTCGGCGCGTTTTCCGGGGGGCCGCGCCGGGCCCCGAGCGAGAAAGGGCCCGCGGCCCCGGGGACCAGGCCGGTCCCCGGGGCTGCCCAACGCCGGCCGATTCTCACGAGCGTTCTGCCCAAACCGATCCCGGTTTGGGCAGAACGCTCGTGAGAATCGGCCGGAAAACGCCCGGCGAACTCGCTTCGGGCGCAGCCCGTCTGCGGGGCCGCCCCCCGCGCCTGGCCCGGGACCCCGCGGGGTCGCGCCCGCGCCCCGCCGGAAAGCCCCCCGCGAGTCCGCCGCGCGCGACGCCGACGCCTCCCGCTCCTCAGCGCCCGGGGCTCCCCTCCCTGGCGCGGGCCGGTGGGGCCGGGCGGGCCCCGAGGCCCGGGCTCCAACCCTCGCCTGCCTCCTCAGCCTTCCGAGTCCGGGGTCCTGTGCCCCGGGGCCTCCCCCTGGGCAACCCTGAGTCCCGCGCCCCGAGGCCCCCGACCGCCCCGGCGCCGACGGTGCCCTCCGCAGCCGCGTCCACGCCTCGGGGCGAGAGAAACCTCCGTTCCCCCGCAGGGGGAAGCCGCAGCCCAGGGCGCCCCAGCCGCCCCCAAAGTCGGAGCACGATGCCCGGCCCCAGGCCCTCCCTCAACTCTGCTCCGGGAGGGCTCCCCGGCGCCGGGGCCGCCGGCGGGTCCGCGGCCTCTCGGCGCGTTTTCCGGGGGGCCGCGCCGGGCCCCGAGCGAGAAAGGGCCCGCGGCCCCGGGGACCAGGCCGGTCCCCGGGGCTGCCCAACGCCGGCCGATTCTCACGAGCGTTCTGCCCAAACCGATCCCGGTTTGGGCAGAACGCTCGTGAGAATCGGCCGGAAAACGCCCGGCGAACTCGCTTCGGGCGCAGCCCGTCTGCGGGGCCGCCCCCCGCGCCTGGCCCGGGACCCCGCGGGGTCGCGCCCGCGCCCCGCCGGAAAGCCCCCCGCGAGTCCGCCGCGCGCGACGCCGACGCCTCCCGCTCCTCAGCGCCCGGGGCTCCCCTCCCTGGCGCGGGCCGGTGGGGCCGGGCGGGCCCCGAGGCCCGGGCTCCAACCCTCGCCTGCCTCCTCAGCCTTCCGATTCCGGGGTCCTGTGCCCCGGGGCCTCCCCCTGGGCAACCCTGAGTCCCGCGCCCCGAGGCCCCCGACCGCCCCGGCGCCGACGGTGCCCTCCGCAGCCGCGTCCACGCCTCGGGGCGAGAGAAACCTCCGTTCCCCCGCAGGGGGAAGCCGCAGCCCAGGGCGCCCCAGCCGCCCCCAAAGTCGGAGCACGACGCCCGGCCCCAGGCCCTCCCTCAACTCTGCTCCGGGAGGGCTCCCCGGCGCCGGGGCCGCCGGCGGGTCCGCGGCCTCTCGGCGCGTTTTCCGGGGGGCCGCGCCGGGCCCCGAGCGAGAAAGGGCCCGCGGCCCCTGGGACCAGGCCGGTCGCCGGGGCTGCCCAACGCCGGCCGATTCTCACGAGCGTTCTGCCCAAACCGATCCCGGTTTGGGCAGAACGCTCGTGAGAATCGGCCGGAAAACGCCCGGCGAACTCGCTTCGGGCGCAGCCCGTCTGCGGGGCCGCCCCCCGCGCCTGGCCCGGGACCCCGCGGGGTCGCGCCCGCGCCCCGCCGGAAAGCCCCCCGCGAGTCCGCCGCGCGCGACGGCGACGCCTCCCGCTCCTCAGCGCCCGGGGCTCCCCTCCCTGGCGCGGGCCGGTGGGGCCGGGCGGGCCCCGAGGCCCGGGCTCCAACCCTCGCCTGCCTCCTCAGCCTTCCGAGTCCGGGGTCCTGTGCCCCGGGGCCTCCCCCTGGGCAACCCTGAGTCCCGCGCCCCGAGGCCCCCGACCGCCCCGGCGCCGACGGTGCCCTTCGCAGCCGCGTCCACGCCTCGGGGCGAGAGAAACCTCCGTTCCCCCGCAGGGGGAAGCCGCAGCCCGGGGCGCCCCAGCCGCCCCCAAAGTCGGAGCACGACGCCCGGCCCCAGGCCCTCCCTCAACTCTGCTCCGGGAGGGCTCCCCGGCGCCGGGGCCGCCGGCGGGTCCGCGGCCTCTCGGCGCGTTTTCCGGGGGGCCGCGCCGGGCCCCGAGCGAGAAAGGGCCCGCGGCCCCGGGGACCAGGCCGGTCCCCGGGGCTGCCCAACGCCGGCCGATTCTCACGAGCGTTCTGCCCAAACCGATCCCGGTTTGGGCAGAACGCTCGTGAGAATCGGCCGGAAAACGCCCGGCGAACTCGCTTCGGGCGCAGCCCGTCTGCGGGGCCGCCCCCCGCGCCTGGCCCGGGACCCCGCGGGGTCGCGCCCGCGCCCCGCCGGAAAGCCCCCCGCGAGTCCGCCGCGCGCGACGCCGACGCCTCCCGCTCCTCAGCGCCCGGGGCTCCCCTCCCTGGCGCGGGCCGGTGGGGCCGGGCGGGCCCCGAGGCCCGGGCTCCAACCCTCGCCTGCCTCCTCAGCCTTCCGAGTCCGGGGTCCTGTGCCCCGGGGCCTCCCCCTGGGCAACCCTGAGTCCCGCGCCCCGAGGCCCCCGACCGCCCCGGCGCCGACGGTGCCCTTCGCAGCCGCGTCCACGCCTCGGGGCGAGAGAAACCTCCGTTCCCCCGCAGGGGGAAGCCGCAGCCCGGGGCGCCCCAGCCGCCCCCAAAGTCGGAGCACGACGCCCGGCCCCAGGCTCTCCCTCAACTCTGCTCCGGGAGGGCTCCCCGGCGCCGGGGCCGCCGGCGGGTCCGCGGCCTCTCGGCGCGTTTTCCGGGGGGCCGCGCCGGGCCCCGAGCGAGAAAGGGCCCGCGGCCCCGGGGACCAGGCCGGTCCCCGGGGCTGCCCAACGCCGGCCGATTCTCACGAGCGTTCTGCCCAAACCGATCCCGGTTTGGGCAGAACGCTCGTGAGAATCGGCCGGAAAACGCCCGGCGAACTCGCTTCGGGCGCAGCCCGTCTGCGGGGCCGCCCCCCGCGCCTGGCCCGGGACCACGCGGGGTCGCGCCCGCGCCCCGCCGGAAAGCCCCCCGCGAGTCCGCCGCGCGCGACGCCGACGCCTCCCGCTCCTCAGCGCCCGGGGCTCCCCTCCCTGGCGCGGGCCGGTGGGGCCGGGCGGGCCCCGAGGCCCGGGCTCCAACCCTCGCCTGCCTCCTCAGCCTTCCGAGTCCGGGGTCCTGTGCCCCGGGGCCTCCCCCTGGGCAACCCTGAGTCCCGCGCCCCGAGGCCCCCGACCGCCCCGGCGCCGACGGTGCCCTTCGCAGCCGCGTCCACGCCTCGGGGCGAGAGAAACCTCCGTTCCCCCGCAGGGGGAAGCCGCAGCCCGGGGCGCCCCAGCCGCCCCCAAAGTCGGAGCACGACGCCCGGCCCCAGGCCCTCCCTCAACTCTGCTCCGGGAGGGCTCCCCAGCGCCGGGGCCGCCGGCGGGTCCGCGGCCTCTCGGCGCGTTTTCCGGGGGGCCGTGCCGGGCCCCGAGCGAGAAAGGGCCCGCGGCCCCGGGGACCAGGCCGGTCCCCGGGGCTGCCCAACGCCGGCCGATTCTCACGAGCGTTCTGCCCAAACCGATCCCGGTTTGGGCAGAACGCTCGTGAGAATCGGCCGGAAAACGCCCGGCGAACTCGCTTCGGGCGCAGCCCGTCTGCGGGGCCGCCCCCCGCGCCTGGCCCGGGACCCCGCGGGGTCGCGCCCGCGCCCCGCCGGAAAGCCCCCCGCGAGTCCGCCGCGTGCGACGCCGACGCCTCCCGCTCCTCAGCGCCCGGGGCTCCCCTCCCTGGCGCGGGCCGGTGGGGCCGGGCGGGCCCCGAGGCCCGGGCTCCAACCCTCGCCTGCCTCCTCAGCCTTCCGAGTCCGGGGTCCTGTGCCCCGGGGCCTCCCCCTGGGCAACCCTGAGTCCCGCGCCCCGAGGCCCCCGACCGCCCCGGCGCCGACGGTGCCCTTCGCAGCCGCGTCCACGCCTCGGGGCGAGAGAAACCTCCGTTCCCCCGCAGGGGGAAGCCGCAGCCCGGGGCGCCCCAGCCGCCCCCAAAGTCGGAGCACGACGCCCGGCCCCAGGCCCTCCCTCAACTCTGCTCCGGGAGGGCTCCCCGGCGCCGGGGCCGCCGGCGGGTCCGCGGCCTCTCGGCGCGTTTTCCGGGGGGCCGCGCCGGGCCCCGAGCGAGAAAGGGCCCGCGGCCCCGGGGACCAGGCCGGTCCCCGGGGCTGCCCAACGCCGGCCGATTCTCACGAGCGTTCTGCCCAAACCGATCCCGGTTTGGGCAGAACGCTCGTGAGAATCGGCCGGAAAACGCCCGGCGAACTCGCTTCGGGCGCAGCCCGTCTGCGGGGCCGCCCCCCGCGCCTGGCCCGGGACCCCGCGGGGTCGCGCCCGCGCCCCGCCGGAAAGCCCCCCGCGAGTCCGCCCCGCGCGACACCGACGCCTCCCGCTCCTCAGCGCCCGGGGCTCCCCTCCCTGGCGCGGGCCGGTGGGGCCGGGCGGGCCCCGAGGCCCGGGCTCCAACCCTCGCCTGCCTCCTCAGCCTTCCGAGTCCGGGGTCCTGTGCCCCGGGGCCTCCCCCTGGGCAACCCTGAGTCCCGCGCCCCGAGGCCCCCGACCGCCCCGGCGCCGACGGTGCCCTTCGCAGCCGCGTCCACGCCTCGGGGCGAGAGAAACCTCCGTTCCCCCGCAGGGGGAAGCCGCAGCCCGGGGCGCCCCAGCCGCCCCCAAAGTCGGAGCACGACGCCCGGCCCCAGGCTCTCCCTCAACTCTGCTCCGGGAGGGCTCCCCGGCGCCGGGGCCGCCGGCGGGTCCGCGGCCTCTCGGCGCGTTTTCCGGGGGGCCGCGCCGGGCCCCGAGCGAGAAAGGGCCCGCGGCCCCGGGGACCAGGCCGGTCCCCGGGGCTGCCCAACGCCGGCCGATTCTCACGAGCGTTCTGCCCAAACCGATCCCGGTTTGGGCAGAACGCTCGTGAGAATCGGCCGGAAAATGCCCGGCGAACTCGCTTCGGGCGCAGCCCGTCTGCGGGGCCGCCCCCCGCGCCTGGCCCGGGACCCCGCGGGGTCGCGCCCGCGCCCCGCCGGAAAGCCCCCCGCGAGTCCGCCGCGCGCGACGCCGACGCCTCCCGCTCCTCAGCGCCCGGGGCTCCCCTCCCTGGCGCGGGCCGGTGGGGCCGGGCGGGCCCCGAGGCCCGGGCTCCAACCCTCGCCTGCCTCCTCAGCCTTCCGAGTCCGGGGTCCTGTGCCCCGGGGCCTCCCCCTGGGCAACCCTGAGTCCCGCGCCCCGAGGCCCCCGACCGCCCCGGCGCCGACGGTGCCCTTCGCAGCCGCGTCCACGCCTCGGGGCGAGAGAAACCTCCGTTCCCCCGCAGGGGGAAGCCGCAGCCCGGGGCGCCCCAGCCGCCCCCAAAGTCGGAGCACGACGCCCGGCCCCAGGCCCTCCCTCAACTCTGCTCCGGGAGGGCTCCCCAGCGCCGGGGCCGCCGGCGGGTCCGCGGCCTCTCGGCGCGTTTTCCGGGGGGCCGTGCCGGGCCCCGAGCGAGAAAGGGCCCGCGGCCCCGGGGACCAGGCCGGTCCCCGGGGCTGCCCAACGCCGGCCGATTCTCACGAGCGTTCTGCCCAAACCGATCCCGGTTTGGGCAGAACGCTCGTGAGAATCGGCCGGAAAACGCCCGGCGAACTCGCTTCGGGCGCAGCCCGTCTGCGGGGCCGCCCCCCGCGCCTGGCCCGGGACCCCGCGGGGTCGCGCCCGCGCCCCGCCGGAAAGCCCCCCGCGAGTCCGCCGCGCGCGACGCCGACGCCTCCCGCTCCTCAGCGCCCGGGGCTCCCCTCCCTGGCGCGGGCCGGTGGGGCCGGGCGGGCCCCGAGGCCCGGGCTCCAACCCTCGCCTGCCTCCTCAGCCTTCCGAGTCCGGGGTCCTGTGCCCCGGGGCCTCCCCCTGGGCAACCCTGAGTCCCGCGCCCCGAGGCCCCCGACCGCCCCGGCGCCGACGGTGCCCTTCGCAGCCGCGTCCACGCCTCGGGGCGAGAGAAACCTCCGTTCCCCCGCAGGGGGAAGCCGCAGCCCGGGGCGCCCCAGCCGCCCCCAAAGTCGGAGCACGACGCCCGGCCCCAGGCCCTCCCTCAACTCTGCTCCGGGAGGGCTCCCCGGCGCCGGGGCCGCCGGCGGGTCCGCGGCCTCTCGGCGCGTTTTCCGGGGGGCCGCGCCGGGCCCCGAGCGAGAAAGGGCCCGCGGCCCCGGGGACCAGGCCGGTCCCCGGGGCTGCCCAACGCCGGCCGATTCTCACGAGCGTTCTGCCCAAACCGATCCCGGTTTGGGCAGAACGCTCGTGAGAATCGGCCGGAAAACGCCCGGCGAACTCGCTTCGGGCGCAGCCCGTCTGCGGGGCCGCCCCCCGCGCCTGGCCCGGGACCCCGCGGGGTCGCGCCCGCGCCCCGCCGGAAAGCCCCCCGCGAGTCCGCCCCGCGCGACACCGACGCCTCCCGCTCCTCAGCGCCCGGGGCTCCCCTCCCTGGCGCGGGCCGGTGGGGCCGGGCGGGCCCCGAGGCCCGGGCTCCAACCCTCGCCTGCCTCCTCAGCCTTCCGAGTCCGGGGTCCTGTGCCCCGGGGCCTCCCCCTGGGCAACCCTGAGTCCCGCGCCCCGAGGCCCCCGACCGCCCCGGCGCCGACGGTGCCCTTCGCAGCCGCGTCCACGCCTCGGGGCGAGAGAAACCTCCGTTCCCCCGCAGGGGGAAGCCGCAGCCCGGGGCGCCCCAGCCGCCCCCAAAGTCGGAGCACGACGCCCGGCCCCAGGCCCTCCCTCAACTCTGCTCCGGGAGGGCTCCCCGGCGCCGGGGCCGCCGGCGGGTCCGCGGCCTCTCGGCGCGTTTTCCGGGGGGCCGCGCCGGGCCCCGAGCGAGAAAGGGCCCGCGGCCCCGGGGACCAGGCCGGTCCCCGGGGCTGCCCAACGCCGGCCGATTCTCACGAGCGTTCTGCCCAAACCGATCCCGGTTTGGGCAGAACGCTCGTGAGAATCGGCCGGAAAACGCCCGGCGAACTCGCTTCGGGCGCAGCCCGTCTGCGGGGCCGCCCCCCGCGCCTGGCCCGGGACCCCGCGGGGTCGCGCCCGCGCCCCGCCGGAAAGCCCCCCGCGAGTCCGCCCCGCGCGACACCGACGCCTCCCGCTCCTCAGCGCCCGGGGCTCCCCTCCCTGGCGCGGGCCGGTGGGGCCGGGCGGGCCCCGAGGCCCGGGCTCCAACCCTCGCCTGCCTCCTCAGCCTTCCGAGTCCGGGGTCCTGTGCCCCGGGGCCTCCCCCTGGGCAACCCTGAGTCCCGCGCCCCGAGGCCCCCGACCGCCCCGGCGCCGACGGTGCCCTTCGCAGCCGCGTCCACGCCTCGGGGCGAGAGAAACCTCCGTTCCCCCGCAGGGGGAAGCCGCAGCCCGGGGCGCCCCAGCCGCCCCCAAAGTCGGAGCACGACGCCCGGCCCCAGGCCCTCCCTCAACTCTGCTCCGGGAGGGCTCCCCGGCGCCGGGGCCGCCGGCGGGTCCGCGGCCTCTCGGCGCGTTTTCCGGGGGGCCGCGCCGGGCCCCGAGCGAGAAAGGGCCCGCGGCCCCGGGGACCAGGCCGGTCCCCGGGGCTGCCCAACGCCGGCCGATTCTCACGAGCGTTCTGCCCAAACCGATCCCGGTTTGGGCAGAACGCTCGTGAGAATCGGCCGGAAAACGCCCGGCGAACTCGCTTCGGGCGCAGCCCGTCTGCGGGGCCGCCCCCCGCGCCTGGCCCGGGACCCCGCGGGGTCGCGCCCGCGCCCCGCCGGAAAGCCCCCCGCGAGTCCGCCGCGCGCGACGCCGACGCCTCCCGCTCCTCAGCGCCCGGGGCTCCCCTCCCTGGCGCGGGCCGGTGGGGCCGGGCGGGCCCCGAGGCCCGGGCTCCAACCCTCGCCTGCCTCCTCAGCCTTCCGAGTCCGGGGTCCTGTGCCCCGGGGCCTCCCCCTGGGCAACCCTGAGTCCCGCGCCCCGAGGCCCCCGACCGCCCCGGCGCCGACGGTGCCCTTCGCAGCCGCGTCCACGCCTCGGGGCGAGAGAAACCTCCGTTCCCCCGCAGGGGGAAGCCGCAGCCCGGGGCGCCCCAGCCGCCCCCAAAGTCGGAGCACGACGCCCGGCCCCAGGCTCTCCCTCAACTCTGCTCCGGGAGGGCTCCCCGGCGCCGGGGCCGCCGGCGGGTCCGCGGCCTCTCGGCGCGTTTTCCGGGGGGCCGCGCCGGGCCCCGAGCGAGAAAGGGCCCGCGGCCCCGGGGACCAGGCCGGTCCCCGGGGCTGCCCAACGCCGGCCGATTCTCACGAGCGTTCTGCCCAAACCGATCCCGGTTTGGGCAGAACGCTCGTGAGAATCGGCCGGAAAACGCCCGGCGAACTCGCTTCGGGCGCAGCCCGTCTGCGGGGCCGCCCCCCGCGCCTGGCCCGGGACCCCGCGGGGTCGCGCCCGCGCCCCGCCGGAAAGCCCCCCGCGAGTCCGCCGCGCGCGACGCCGACGCCTCCCGCTCCTCAGCGCCCGGGGCTCCCCTCCCTGGCGCGGGCCGGTGGGGCCGGGCGGGCCCCGAGGCCCGGGCTCCAACCCTCGCCTGCCTCCTCAGCCTTCCGAGTCCGGGGTCCTGTGCCCCGGGGCCTCCCCCTGGGCAACCCTGAGTCCCGCGCCCCGAGGCCCCCGACCGCCCCGGCGCCGACGGTGCCCTTCGCAGCCGCGTCCACGCCTCGGGGCGAGAGAAACCTCCGTTCCCCCGCAGGGGGAAGCCGCAGCCCGGGGCGCCCCAGCCGCCCCCAAAGTCGGAGCACGACGCCCGGCCCCAGGCCCTCCCTCAACTCTGCTCCGGGAGGGCTCCCCAGCGCCGGGGCCGCCGGCGGGTCCGCGGCCTCTCGGCGCGTTTTCCGGGGGGCCGTGCCGGGCCCCGAGCGAGAAAGGGCCCGCGGCCCCGGGGACCAGGCCGGTCCCCGGGGCTGCCCAACGCCGGCCGATTCTCACGAGCGTTCTGCCCAAACCGATCCCGGTTTGGGCAGAACGCTCGTGAGAATCGGCCGGAAAACGCCCGGCGAACTCGCTTCGGGCGCAGCCCGTCTGCGGGGCCGCCCCCCGCGCCTGGCCCGGGACCCCGCGGGGTCGCGCCCGCGCCCCGCCGGAAAGCCCCCCGCGAGTCCGCCGCGCGCGACGCCGACGCCTCCCGCTCCTCAGCGCCCGGGGCTCCCCTCCCTGGCGCGGGCCGGTGGGGCCGGGCGGGCCCCGAGGCCCGGGCTCCAACCCTCGCCTGCCTCCTCAGCCTTCCGAGTCCGGGGTCCTGTGCCCCGGGGCCTCCCCCTGGGCAACCCTGAGTCCCGCGCCCCGAGGCCCCCGACCGCCCCGGCGCCGACGGTGCCCTTCGCAGCCGCGTCCACGCCTCGGGGCGAGAGAAACCTCCGTTCCCCCGCAGGGGGAAGCCGCAGCCCGGGGCGCCCCAGCCGCCCCCAAAGTCGGAGCACGACGCCCGGCCCCAGGCCCTCCCTCAACTCTGCTCCGGGAGGGCTCCCCGGCGCCGGGGCCGCCGGCGGGTCCGCGGCCTCTCGGCGCGTTTTCCGGGGGGCCGCGCCGGGCCCCGAGCGAGAAAGGGCCCGCGGCCCCGGGGACCAGGCCGGTCCCCGGGGCTGCCCAACGCCGGCCGATTCTCACGAGCGTTCTGCCCAAACCGATCCCGGTTTGGGCAGAACGCTCGTGAGAATCGGCCGGAAAACGCCCGGCGAACTCGCTTCGGGCGCAGCCCGTCTGCGGGGCCGCCCCCCGCGCCTGGCCCGGGACCCCGCGGGGTCGCGCCCGCGCCCCGCCGGAAAGCCCCCCGCGAGTCCGCCCCGCGCGACACCGACGCCTCCCGCTCCTCAGCGCCCGGGGCTCCCCTCCCTGGCGCGGGCCGGTGGGGCCGGGCGGGCCCCGAGGCCCGGGCTCCAACCCTCGCCTGCCTCCTCAGCCTTCCGAGTCCGGGGTCCTGTGCCCCGGGGCCTCCCCCTGGGCAACCCTGAGTCCCGCGCCCCGAGGCCCCCGACCGCCCCGGCGCCGACGGTGCCCTTCGCAGCCGCGTCCACGCCTCGGGGCGAGAGAAACCTCCGTTCCCCCGCAGGGGGAAGCCGCAGCCCGGGGCGCCCCAGCCGCCCCCAAAGTCGGAGCACGATGCCCGGCCCCAGGCCCTCCCTCAACTCTGCTCCGGGAGGGCTCCCCGGCGCCGGGGCCGCCGGCGGGTCCGCGGCCTCTCGGCGCGTTTTCCGGGGGGCCGCGCCGGGCCCCGAGCGAGAAAGGGCCCGCGGCCCCGGGGACCAGGCCGGTCCCCGGGGCTGCCCAACGCCGGCCGATTCTCACGAGCGTTCTGCCCAAACCGATCCCGGTTTGGGCAGAACGCTCGTGAGAATCGGCCGGAAAACGCCCGGCGAACTCGCTTCGGGCGCAGCCCGTCTGCGGGGCCGCCCCCCGCGCCTGGCCCGGGACCCCGCGGGGTCGCGCCCGCGCCCCGCCGGAAAGCCCCCCGCGAGTCCGCCCCGCGCGACACCGACGCCTCCCGCTCCTCAGCGCCCGGGGCTCCCCTCCCTGGCGCGGGCCGGTGGGGCCGGGCGGGCCCCGAGGCCCGGGCTCCAACCCTCGCCTGCCTCCTCAGCCTTCCGAGTCCGGGGTCCTGTGCCCCGGGGCCTCCCCCTGGGCAACCCTGAGTCCCGCGCCCCGAGGCCCCCGACCGCCCCGGTGCCGACGGTGCCCTTCGCAGCCGCGTCCACGCCTCGGGGCGAGAGAAACCTCCGTTCCCCCGCAGGGGGAAGCCGCAGCCCGGGGCGCCCCAGCCGCCCCCAAAGTCGGAGCACGACGCCCGGCCCCAGGCCCTCCCTCAACTCTGCTCCGGGAGGGCTCCCCGGCGCCGGGGCCGCCGGCGGGTCCGCGGCCTCTCGGCGCGTTTTCCGGGGGGCCGCGCCGGGCCCCGAGCGAGAAAGGGCCCGCGGCCCCGGGGACCAGGCCGGTCCCCGGGGCTGCCCAACGCCGGCCGATTCTCACGAGCGTTCTGCCCAAACCGATCCCGGTTTGGGCAGAACGCTCGTGAGAATCGGCCGGAAAACGCCCGGCGAACTCACTTCGGGCGCAGCCCGTCTGCGGGGCCGCCCCCCGCGCCTGGCCCGGGACCCCGCGGGGTCGCGCCCGCGCCCCGCCGGAAAGCCCCCCGCGAGTCCGCCGCGCGCGACGCCGACGCCTCCCGCTCCTCAGCGCCCGGGGCTCCCCTCCCTGGCGCGGGCCGGTGGGGCCGGGCGGGCCCCGAGGCCCGGGCTCCAACCCTCGCCTGCCTCCTCAGCCTTCCGAGTCCGGGGTCCTGTGCCCCGGGGCCTCCCCCTGGGCAACCCTGAGTCCCGCGCCCCGAGGCCCCCGACCGCCCCGGCGCCGACGGTGCCCTCCGCAGCCGCGTCCACGCCTCGGGGCGAGAGAAACCTCCGTTCCCCCGCAGGGGGAAGCCGCAGCCCAGGGCGCCCCAGCCGCCCCCAAAGTCGGAGCACGATGCCCGGCCCCAGGCCCTCCCTCAACTCTGCTCCGGGAGGGCTCCCCGGCGCCGGGGCCGCCGGCGGGTCCGCGGCCTCTCGGCGCGTTTTCCGGGGGGCCGCGCCGGGCCCCGAGCGAGAAAGGGCCCGCGGCCCCGGGGACCAGGCCGGTCCCCGGGGCTGCCCAACGCCGGCCGATTCTCACGAGCGTTCTGCCCAAACCGATCCCGGTTTGGGCAGAACGCTCGTGAGAATCGGCCGGAAAACGCCCGGCGAACTCGCTTCGGGCGCAGCCCGTCTGCGGGGCCGCCCCCCGCGCCTGGCCCGGGACCCCGCGGGGTCGCGCCCGCGCCCCGCCGGAAAGCCCCCCGCGAGTCCGCCGCGCGCGACGCCGACGCCTCCCGCTCCTCAGCGCCCGGGGCTCCCCTCCCTGGCGCGGGCCGGTGGGGCCGGGCGGGCCCCGAGGCCCGGGCTCCAACCCTCGCCTGCCTCCTCAGCCTTCCGAGTCCGGGGTCCTGTGCCCCGGGGCCTCCCCCTGGGCAACCCTGAGTCCCGCGCCCCGAGGCCCCCGACCGCCCCGGCGCCGACGGTGCCCTTCGCAGCCGCGTCCACGCCTCGGGGCGAGAGAAACCTCCGTTCCCCCGCAGGGGGAAGCCGCAGCCCGGGGCGCCCCAGCCGCCCCCAAAGTCGGAGCACGACGCCCGGACCCAGGCCCTCCCTCAACTCTGCTCCGGGAGGGCTCCCCAGCGCCGGGGCCGCCGGCGGGTCCGCGGCCTCTCGGCGCGTTTTCCGGGGGGCCGTGCCGGGCCCCGAGCGAGAAAGGGCCCGCGGCCCCGGGGACCAGGCCGGTCCCCGGGGCTGCCCAACGCCGGCCGATTCTCACGAGCGTTCTGCCCAAACCGATCCCGGTTTGGGCAGAACGCTCGTGAGAATCGGCCGGAAAACGCCCGGCGAACTCGCTTCGGGCGCAGCCCGTCTGCGGGGCCGCCCCCCGCGCCTGGCCCGGGACCCCGCGGGGTCGCGCCCGCGCCCCGCCGGAAAGCCCCCCGCGAGTCCGCCGCGCGCGACGCCGACGCCTCCCGCTCCTCAGCGCCCGGGGCTCCCCTCCCTGGCGCGGGCCGGTGGGGCCGGGCGGGCCCCGAGGCCCGGGCTCCAACCCTCGCCTGCCTCCTCAGCCTTCCGAGTCCGGGGTCCTGTGCCCCGGGGCCTCCCCCTGGGCAACCCTGAGTCCCGCGCCCCGAGGCCCCCGACCGCCCCGGCGCCGACGGTGCCCTTCGCAGCCGCGTCCACGCCTCGGGGCGAGAGAAACCTCCGTTCCCCCGCAGGGGGAAGCCGCAGCCCGGGGCGCCCCAGCCGCCCCCAAAGTCGGAGCACGACGCCCGGCCCCAGGCCCTCCCTCAACTCTGCTCCGGGAGGGCTCCCCGGCGCCGGGGCCGCCGGCGGGTCCGCGGCCTCTCAGCGCGTTTTCCGGGGGGCCGCGCCGGGCCCCGAGCGAGAAAGGGCCCGCGGCCCCGGGGACCAGGCCGGTCCACGGGGCTGCCCAACGCCGGCCGATTCTCACGAGCGTTCTGCCCAAACCGATCCCGGTTTGGGCAGAACGCTCGTGAGAATCGGCCGGAAAACGCCCGGCGAACTCGCTTCGGGCGCAGCCCGTCTGCGGGGCCGCCCCCCGCGCCTGGCCCGGGACCCCGCGGGGTCGCGCCCGCGCCCCGCCGGAAAGCCCCCCGCGAGTCCGCCCCGCGCGACACCGACGCCTACCGCTCCTCAGCGCCCGGGGCTCCCCTCCCTGGCGCGGGCCGGTGGGGCCGGGCGGGCCCCGAGGCCCGGGCTCCAACCCTCGCCTGCCTCCTCAGCCTTCCGAGTCCGGGGTCCTGTGCCCCGGGGCCTCCCCCTGGGCAACCCTGAGTCCCGCGCCCCGAGGCCCCCGACCGCCCCGGTGCCGACGGTGCCCTTCGCAGCCGCGTCCACGCCTCGGGGCGAGAGAAACCTCCGTTCCCCCGCAGGGGGAAGCCGCAGCCCGGGGCGCCCCAGCCGCCCCCAAAGTCGGAGCACGACGCCCGGCCCCAGGCCCTCCCTCAACTCTGCTCCGGGAGGGCTCCCCGGCGCCGGGGCCGCCGGCGGGTCCGCGGCCTCTCGGCGCGTTTTCCGGGGGGCCGCGCCGGGCCCCGAGCGAGAAAGGGCCCGCGGCCCCGGGGACCAGGCCGGTCCCCGGGGCTGCCCAACGCCGGCCGATTCTCACGAGCGTTCTGCCCAAACCGATCCCGGTTTGGGCAGAACGCTCGTGAGAATCGGCCGGAAAACGCCCGGCGAACTCGCTTCGGGCGCAGCCCGTCTGCGGGGCCGCCCCCCGCGCCTGGCCCGGGACCCCGCGGGGTCGCGCCCGCGCCCCGCCGGAAAGCCCCCCGCGAGTCCGCCGCGCGCGACGCCGACGCCTCCCGCTCCTCAGCGCCCGGGGCTCCCCTCCCTGGCGCGGGCCGGTGGGGCCGGGCGGGCCCCGAGGCCCGGGCTCCAACCCTCGCCTGCCTCCTCAGCCTTCCGAGTCCGGGGTCCTGTGCCCCGGGGCCTCCCCCTGGGCAACCCTGAGTCCCGCGCCCCGAGGCCCCCGACCGCCCCGGCGCCGACGGTGCCCTCCGCAGCCGCGTCCACGCCTCGGGGCGAGAGAAACCTCCGTTCCCCCGCAGGGGGAAGCCGCAGCCCAGGGCGCCCCAGCCGCCCCCAAAGTCGGAGCACGATGCCCGGCCCCAGGCCCTACCTCAACTCTGCTCCGGGAGGGCTCCCCGGCGCCGGGGCCGCCGGCGGGTCCGCGGCCTCTCGGCGCGTTTTCCGGGGGGCCGCGCCGGGCCCCGAGCGAGAAAGGGCCCGCGGCCCCGGGGACCAGGCCGGTCCCCGGGGCTGCCCAACGCCGGCCGATTCTCACGAGCGTTCTGCCCAAACCGATCCCGGTTTGGGCAGAACGCTCGTGAGAATCGGCCGGAAAACGCCCGGCGAACTCGCTTCGGGCGCAGCCCGTCTGCGGGGCCGCCCCCCGCGCCTGGCCCGGGACCCCGCGGGGTCGCTCCCGCGCCCCGCCGGAAAGCCCCCCGCGAGTCCGCCGCGCGCGACGCCGACGCCTCCCGCTCCTCAGCGCCCGGGGCTCCCCTCCCTGGCGCGGGCCGGTGGGGCCGGGCGGGCCCCGAGGCCCGGGCTCCAACCCTCGCCTGCCTCCTCAGCCTTCCGATTCCGGGGTCCTGTGCCCCGGGGCCTCCCCCTGGGCAACCCTGAGTCCCGCGCCCCGAGGCCCCCGACCGCCCCGGTGCCGACGGTGCCCTTCGCAGCCGCGTCCACGCCTCGGGGCGAGAGAAACCTCCGTTCCCCCGCAGGGGGAAGCCGCAGCCCGGGGCGCCCCAGCCGCCCCCAAAGTCGGAGCACGACGCCCGGCCCCAGGCCCTCCCTCAACTCTGCTCCGGGAGGGCTCCCCGGCGCCGGGGCCGCCGGCGGGTCCGCGGCCTCTCGGCGCGTTTTCCGGGGGGCCGCGCCGGGCCCCGAGCGAGAAAGGGCCCGCGGCCCCGGGGACCAGGCCGGTCCCCGGGGCTGCCCAACGCCGGCCGATTCTCACGAGCGTTCTGCCCAAACCGATCCCGGTTTGGGCAGAACGCTCGTGAGAATCGGCCGGAAAACGCCCGGCGAACTCGCTTCGGGCGCAGCCCGTCTGCGGGGCCGCCCCCCGCGCCTGGCCCGGGACCCCGCGGGGTCGCGCCCGCGCCCCGCCGGAAAGCCCCCCGCGAGTCCGCCGCGCGCGACGCCGACGCCTCCCGCTCCTCAGCGCCCGGGGCTCCCCTCCCTGGCGCGGGCCGGTGGGGCCGGGCGGGCCCCGAGGCCCGGGCTCCAACCCTCGCCTGCCTCCTCAGCCTTCCGAGTCCGGGGTCCTGTGCCCCGGGGCCTCCCCCTGGGCAACCCTGAGTCCCGCGCCCCGAGGCCCCCGACCGCCCCGGCGCCGACGGTGCCCTCCGCAGCCGCGTCCACGCCTCGGGGCGAGAGAAACCTCCGTTCCCCCGCAGGGGGAAGCCGCAGCCCAGGGCGCCCCAGCCGCCCCCAAAGTCGGAGCACGATGCCCGGCCCCAGGCCCTACCTCAACTCTGCTCCGGGAGGGCTCCCCGGCGCCGGGGCCGCCGGCGGGTCCGCGGCCTCTCGGCGCGTTTTCCGGGGGGCCGCGCCGGGCCCCGAGCGAGAAAGGGCCCGCGGCCCCGGGGACCAGGCCGGTCCCCGGGGCTGCCCAACGCCGGCCGATTCTCACGAGCGTTCTGCCCAAACCGATCCCGGTTTGGGCAGAACGCTCGTGAGAATCGGCCGGAAAACGCCCGGCGAACTCGCTTCGGGCGCAGCCCGTCTGCGGGGCCGCCCCCCGCGCCTGGCCCGGGACCCCGCGGGGTCGCTCCCGCGCCCCGCCGGAAAGCCCCCCGCGAGTCCGCCGCGCGCGACGCCGACGCCTCCCGCTCCTCAGCGCCCGGGGCTCCCCTCCCTGGCGCGGGCCCGTGGGGCCGGGCGGGCCCCGAGGCCCGGGCTCCAACCCTCGCCTGCCTCCTCAGCCTTCCGATTCCGGGGTCCTGTGCCCCGGGGCCTCCCCCTGGGCAACCCTGAGTCCCGCGCCCCGAGGCCCCCGACCGCCCCGGCGCCGACGGTGCCCTCCGCAGCCGCGTCCACGCCTCGGGGCGAGAGAAACCTCCGTTCCCCCGCAGGGGGAAGCCGCAGCCCAGGGCGCCCCAGCCGCCCCCAAAGTCGGAGCACGACGCCCGGCCCCAGGCCCTCCCTCAACTCTGCTCCGGGAGGGCTCCCCGGCGCCGGGGCCGCCGGCGGGTCCGCGGCCTCTCGGCGCGTTTTCCGGGGGGCCGCGCCGGGCCCCGAGCGAGAAAGGGCCCGCGGCCCCGGGGACCAGGCCGGTCCCCGGGGCTGCCCAACGCCGGCCGATTCTCACGAGCGTTCTGCCCAAACCGATCCCGGTTTGGGCAGAACGCTCGTGAGAATCGGCCGGAAAACGCCCGGCGAACTCGCTTCGGGCGCAGCCCGTCTGCGGGGCCGCCCCCCGCGCCTGGCCCGGGACCCCGCGGGGTCGCGCCCGCGCCCCGCCGGAAAGCCCCCCGCGAGTCCGCCCCGCGCGACACCGACGCCTACCGCTCCTCAGCGCCCGGGGCTCCCCTCCCTGGCGCGGGCCGGTGGGGCCGGGCGGGCCCCGAGGCCCGGGCTCCAACCCTCGCCTGCCTCCTCAGCCTTCCGAGTCCGGGGTCCTGTGCCCCGGGGCCTCCCCCTGGGCAACCCTGAGTCCCGCGCCCCGAGGCCCCCGACCGCCCCGGCGCCGACGGTGCCCTTCGCAGCCGCGTCCACGCCTCGGGGCGAGAGAAACCTCCGTTCCCCCGCAGGGGGAAGCCGCAGCCCGGGGCGCCCCAGCCGCCCCCAAAGTCGGAGCACGACGCCCGGCCCCAGGCCCTCCCTCAACTCTGCTCCGGGAGGGCTCCCCGGCGCCGGGGCCGCCGGCGGGTCCGCGGCCTCTCGGCGCGTTTTCCGGGGGGCCGCGCCGGGCCCCGAGCGAGAAAGGGCCCGCGGCCCCGGGGACCAGGCCGGTCCCCGGGGCTGCCCAACGCCGGCCGATTCTCACGAGCGTTCTGCCCAAACCGATCCCGGTTTGGGCAGAACGCTCGTGAGAATCGGCCGGAAAACGCCCGGCGAACTCGCTTCGGGCGCAGCCCGTCTGCGGGGCCGCCCCCCGCGCCTGGCCCGGGACCCCGCGGGGTCGCGCCCGCGCCCCGCCGGAAAGCCCCCCGCGAGTCCGCCGCGCGCGACGCCGACGCCTCCCGCTCCTCAGCGCCCGGGGCTCCCCTCCCTGGCGCGGGCCGGTGGGGCCGGGCGGGCCCCGAGGCCCGGGCTCCAACCCTCGCCTGCCTCCTCAGCCTTCCGAGTCCGGGGTCCTGTGCCCCGGGGCCTCCCCCTGGGCAACCCTGAGTCCCGCGCCCCGAGGCCCCCGACCGCCCCGGCGCCGACGGTGCCCTCCGCAGCCGCGTCCACGCCTCGGGGCGAGAGAAACCTCCGTTCCCCCGCAGGGGGAAGCCGCAGCCCAGGGCGCCCCAGCCGCCCCCAAAGTCGGAGCACGATGCCCGGCCCCAGGCCCTACCTCAACTCTGCTCCGGGAGGGCTCCCCGGCGCCGGGGCCGCCGGCGGGTCCGCGGCCTCTCGGCGCGTTTTCCGGGGGGCCGCGCCGGGCCCCGAGCGAGAAAGGGCCCGCGGCCCCGGGGACCAGGCCGGTCCCCGGGGCTGCCCAACGCCGGCCGATTCTCACGAGCGTTCTGCCCAAACCGATCCCGGTTTGGGCAGAACGCTCGTGAGAATCGGCCGGAAAACGCCCGGCGAACTCGCTTCGGGCGCAGCCCGTCTGCGGGGCCGCCCCCCGCGCCTGGCCCGGGACCCCGCGGGGTCGCTCCCGCGCCCCGCCGGAAAGCCCCCCGCGAGTCCGCCGCGCGCGACGCCGACGCCTCCCGCTCCTCAGCGCCCGGGGCTCCCCTCCCTGGCACGGGCCGGTGGGGCCGGGCGGGCCCCGAGGCCCGGGCTCCAACCCTCGCCTGCCTCCTCAGCCTTCCGATTCCGGGGTCCTGTGCCCCGGGGCCTCCCCCTGGGCAACCCTGAGTCCCGCGCCCCGAGGCCCCCGACCGCCCCGGCGCCGACGGTGCCCTCCGCAGCCGCGTCCACGCCTCGGGGCGAGAGAAACCTCCGTTCCCCCGCAGGGGGAAGCCGCAGCCCAGGGCGCCCCAGCCGCCCCCAAAGTCGGAGCACGACGCCCGGCCCCAGGCCCTCCCTCAACTCTGCTCCGGGAGGGCTCCCCGGCGCCGGGGCCGCCGGCGGGTCCGCGGCCTCTCGGCGCGTTTTCCGGGGGGCCGCGCCGGGCCCCGAGCGAGAAAGGGCCCGCGGCCCCGGGGACCAGGCCGGTCCCCGGGGCTGCCCAACGCCGGCCGATTCTCACGAGCGTTCTGCCCAAACCGATCCCGGTTTGGGCAGAACGCTCGTGAGAATCGGCCGGAAAACGCCCGGCGAACTCGCTTCGGGCGCAGCCCGTCTGCGGGGCCGCCCCCCGCGCCTGGCCCGGGACCCCGCGGGGTCGCGCCCGCGCCCCGCCGGAAAGCCCCCCGCGAGTCCGCCGCGCGCGACGCCGACGCCTCCCGCTCCTCAGCGCCCGGGGCTCCCCTCCCTGGCGCGGGCCGGTGGGGCCGGGCGGGCCCCGAGGCCCGGGCTCCAACCCTCGCCTGCCTCCTCAGCCTTCCGAGTCCGGGGTCCTGTGCCCCGGGGCCTCCCCCTGGGCAACCCTGAGTCCCGCGCCCCGAGGCCCCCGACCGCCCCGGCGCCGACGGTGCCCTTCGCAGCCGCGTCCACGCCTCGGGGCGAGAGAAACCTCCGTTCCCCCGCAGGGGGAAGCCGCAGCCCGGGGCGCCCCAGCCGCCCCCAAAGTCGGAGCACGACGCCCGGCCCCAGGCCCTCCCTCAACTCTGCTCCGGGAGGGCTCCCCGGCGCCAGGGCCGCCGGCGGGTCCGCGGCCTCTCGGCGCGTTTTCCGGGGGGCCGCGCCGGGCCCCGAGCGAGAAAGGGCCCGCGGCCCCGGGGACCAGGCCGGTCCCCGGGGCTGCCCAACGCCGGCCGATTCTCACGAGCGTTCTGCCCAAACCGATCCCGGTTTGGGCAGAACGCTCGTGAGAATCGGCCGGAAAACGCCCGGCGAACTCGCTTCGGGCGCAGCCCGTCTGCGGGGCCGCCCCCCGCGCCTGGCCCGGGACCCCGCGGGGTCGCGCCCGCGCCCCGCTGGAAAGCCCCCCGCGAGTCCGCCGCGCGCGACGCCGACGCCTCCCGCTCCTCAGCGCCCGGGGCTCCCCTCCCTGGCGCGGGCCGGTGGGGCCGGGCGGGCCCCGAGGCCCGGGCTCCAACCCTCGCCTGCCTCCTCAGCCTTCCGAGTCCGGGGTCCTGTGCCCCGGGGCCTCCCCCTGGGCAACCCTGAGTCCCGCGCCCCGAGGCCCCCGACCGCCCCGGCGCCGACGGTGCCCTTCGCAGCCGCGTCCACGCCTCGGGGCGAGAGAAACCTCCGTTCCCCCGCAGGGGGAAGCCGCAGCCCGGGGCGCCCCAGCCGCCCCCAAAGTCGGAGCACGACGCCCGGCCCCAGGCCCTCCCTCAACTCTGCTCCGGGAGGGCTCCCCGGCGCCAGGGCCGCCGGCGGGGCCGCGTCCTCTCGGCGCGTTTTCCGGGGGGCCGCGCCGGGCCCCGAGCGAGAAAGGGCCCGCGGCCCCGGGGACCAGGCCGGTCCCCGGGGCTGCCCAACGCCGGCCGATTCTCACGAGCGTTCTGCCCAAACCGATCCCGGTTTGGGCAGAACGCTCGTGAGAATCGGCCGGAAAACGCCCGGCGAACTCGCTTCGGGCGCAGCCCGTCTGCGGGGCCGCCCCCCGCGCCTGGCCCGGGACCCCGCGGGGTCGCGCCCGCGCCCCGCTGGAAAGCCCCCCGCGAGTCCGCCGCGCGCGACGCCGACGCCTCCCGCTCCTCAGCGCCCGGGGCTCCCCTCCCTGGCGCGGGCCGGTGGGGCCGGGCGGGCCCCGAGGCCCGGGCTCCAACCCTCGCCTGCCTCCTCAGCCTTCCGAGTCCGGGGTCCTGTGCCCCGGGGCCTCCCCCTGGGCAACCCTGAGTCCCGCGCCCCGAGGCCCCCGACCGCCCCGGCGCCGACGGTGCCCTTCGCAGCCGCGTCCACGCCTCGGGGCGAGAGAAACCTCCGTTCCCCCGCAGGGGGAAACCGCAGCCCGGGGCGCCCCAGCCGCCCCCAAAGTCGGAGCACGACGCCCGGCCCCAGGCCCTCCCTCAACTCTGCTCCGGGAGGGCTCCCCGGCGCCGGGGCCGCCGGCGGGGCCGCGTCCTCTCGGCGCGTTTTCCGGGGGGCCGCGCCGCGCCCCGAGCGAGAAAGGGCCCTCGGCCCCGGGGACCAGGCCGGTCCCCGGGGCTGCCCAACGCCGGCCGATTCTCACGAGCGTTCTGCCCAAACCGATCCCGGTTTAGGCAGAACGCTCGTGAGAATCGGCCGGAAAACGCCCGGCGAACTCGCTTCGGGCGCAGCCCGTCTGCGGGGCCGCCCCCCGCGCCTGGCCCGGGACCCCGCGGGGTCGCGCCCGCGCCCCGCCGGAAAGCCCCCCGCGAGTCCGCCGCGCGCGACGCCGACGCCTCCCGCTCCTCAGCGCCCGGGGCTCCCCTCCCTGGCGCGGGCCGGTGGGGCCGGGCGGGCCCCGAGGCCCGGGCTCCAACCCTCGCCTGCCTCCTCAGCCTTCCGAGTCCGGGGTCCTGTGCCCCGGGGCCTCCCCCTGGGCAACCCTGAGTCCCGCGCCCCGAGGCCCCCGACCGCCCCGGCGCCGACGGTGCCCTTCGCAGCCGCGTCCACGCCTCGGGGCGAGAGAAACCTCCGTTCCCCCGCAGGGGGAAGCCGCAGCCCGGGGCGCCCCAGCCGCCCCCAAAGTCGGAGCACGACGCCCGGCCCCAGGCTCTCCCTCAACTCTGCTCCGGGAGGGCTCCCCGGCGCCGGGGCCGCCGGCGGGTCCGCGGCCTCTCGGCGCGTTTTCCGGGGGGCCGCGCCGGGCCCCGAGCGAGAAAGGGCCCGCGGCCCCGGGGACCAGGCCGGTCCCCGGGGCTGCCCAACGCCGGCCGATTCTCACGAGCGTTCTGCCCAAACCGATCCCGGTTTGGGCAGAACGCTCGTGAGAATCGGCCGGAAAACGCCCGGCGAACTCGCTTCGGGCGCAGCCCGTCTGCGGGGCCGCCCCCCGCGCCTGGCCCGGGACCCCGCGGGGTCGCGCCCGCGCCCCGCCGGAAAGCCCCCCGCGAGTCCGCCGCGCGCGACGCCGACGCCTCCCGCTCCTCAGCGCCCGGGGCTCCCCTCCCTGGCGCGGGCCGGTGGGGCCGGGCGGGCCCCGAGGCCCGGGCTCCAACCCTCGCCTGCCTCCTCAGCCTTCCGAGTCCGGGGTCCTGTGCCCCGGGGCCTCCCCCTGGGCAACCCTGAGTCCCGCGCCCCGAGGCCCCCGACCGCCCCGGCGCCGACGGTGCCCTTCGCAGCCGCGTCCACGCCTCGGGGCGAGAGAAACCTCCGTTCCCCCGCAGGGGGAAGCCGCAGCCCGGGGCGCCCCAGCCGCCCCCAAAGTCGGAGCACGACGCCCGGCCCCAGGCCCTCCCTCAACTCTGCTCCGGGAGGGCTCCCCAGCGCCGGGGCCGCCGGCGGGTCCGCGGCCTCTCGGCGCGTTTTCCGGGGGGCCGTGCCGGGCCCCGAGCGAGAAAGGGCCCGCGGCCCCGGGGACCAGGCCGGTCCCCGGGGCTGCCCAACGCCGGCCGATTCTCACGAGCGTTCTGCCCAAACCGATCCCGGTTTGGGCAGAACGCTCGTGAGAATCGGCCGGAAAACGCCCGGCGAACTCGCTTCGGGCGCAGCCCGTCTGCGGGGCCGCCCCCCGCGCCTGGCCCGGGACCCCGCGGGGTCGCGCCCGCGCCCCGCCGGAAAGCCCCCCGCGAGTCCGCCCCGCGCGACACCGACGCCTCCCGCTCCTCAGCGCCCGGGGCTCCCCTCCCTGGCGCGGGCCGGTGGGGCCGGGCGGGCCCCGAGGCCCGGGCTCCAACCCTCGCCTGCCTCCTCAGCCTTCCGAGTCCGGGGTCCTGTGCCCCGGGGCCTCCCCCTGGGCAACCCTGAGTCCCGCGCCCCGAGGCCCCCGACCGCCCCGGTGCCGACGGTGCCCTTCGCAGCCGCGTCCACGCCTCGGGGCGAGAGAAACCTCCGTTCCCCCGCAGGGGGAAGCCGCAGCCCGGGGCGCCCCAGCCGCCCCCAAAGTCGGAGCACGACGCCCGGCCCCAGGCCCTCCCTCAACTCTGCTCCGGGAGGGCTCCCCGGCGCCGGGGCCGCCGGCGGGTCCGCGGCCTCTCGGCGCGTTTTCCGGGGGGCCGCGCCCGGCCCCGAGCGAGAAAGGGCCCGCGGCCCCGGGGACCAGGCCGGTCCCCGGGGCTGCCCAACGCCGGCCGATTCTCACGAGCGTTCTGCCCAAACCGATCCCGGTTTGGGCAGAACGCTCGTGAGAATCGGCCGGAAAACGCCCGGCGAACTCGCTTCGGGCGCAGCCCGTCTGCGGGGCCGCCCCCCGCGCCTGGCCCGGGACCCCGCGGGGTCGCGCCCGCGCCCCGCCGGAAAGCCCCCCGCGAGTCCGCCGCGCGCGACGCCGACGCCTCCCGCTCCTCAGCGCCCGGGGCTCCCCTCCCTGGCGCGGGCCGGTGGGGCCGGGCGGGCCCCGAGGCCCGGGCTCCAACCCTCGCCTGCCTCCTCAGCCTTCCGAGTCCGGGGTCCTGTGCCCCGGGGCCTCCCCCTGGGCAACCCTGAGTCCCGCGCCCCGAGGCCCCCGACCGCCCCGGCGCCGACGGTGCCCTTCGCAGCCGC
Source organism: Martes martes (assembly GCF_963455335.1). Lineage (NCBI taxonomy): Eukaryota > Metazoa > Chordata > Mammalia > Carnivora > Mustelidae > Martes > Martes martes. The sequence goes on along the minus strand of NW_027666451.1, from coordinate 56,072 downwards.
GTCCACGCCTCGGGGCGAGAGAAACCTCCGTTCCCCCGCAGGGGGAAGCCGCAGCCCGGGGCGCCCCAGCCGCCCCCAAAGTCGGAGCACGACGCCCGGCCCCAGGCCCTCCCTCAACTCTGCTCCGGGAGGGCTCCCCGGCGCCGGGGCCGCCGGCGGGTCCGCGGCCTCTCGGCGCGTTTTCCGGGGGGCCGCGCCGGGCCCCGAGCGAGAAAGGGCCCGCGGCCCCGGGGACCAGGCCGGTCCCCGGGGCTGCCCAACGCCGGCCGATTCTCACGAGCGTTCTGCCCAAACCGATCCCGGTTTGGGCAGAACGCTCGTGAGAATCGGCCGGAAAACGCCCGGCGAACTCGCTTCGGGCGCAGCCCGTCTGCGGGGCCGCCCCCCGCGCCTGGCCCGGGACCCCGCGGGGTCGCGCCCGCGCCCCGCCGGAAAGCCCCCCGCGAGTCCGCCGCGCGCGACGCCGACGCCTCCCGCTCCTCAGCGCCCGGGGCTCCCCTCCCTGGCGCGGGCCGGTGGGGCCGGGCGGGCCCCGAGGCCCGGGCTCCAACCCTCGCCTGCCTCCTCAGCCTTCCGAGTCCGGGGTCCTGTGCCCCGGGGCCTCCCCCTGGGCAACCCTGAGTCCCGCGCCCCGAGGCCCCCGACCGCCCCGGCGCCGACGGTGCCCTTCGCAGCCGCGTCCACGCCTCGGGGCGAGAGAAACCTCCGTTCCCCCGCAGGGGGAAGCCGCAGCCCGGGGCGCCCCAGCCGCCCCCAAAGTCGGAGCACGACGCCCGGCCCCAGGCCCTCCCTCAACTCTGCTCCGGGAGGGCTCCCCGGCGCCAGGGCCGCCGGCGGGTCCGCGTCCTCTCGGCGCGTTTTCCGGGGGGCCGCGCCGGGCCACGAGCGAGAAAGGGCCCGCGGCCCCGGGGACCAGGCCGGTCCCCGGGGCTGCCCAACGCCGGCCGATTCTCACGAGCGTTCTGCCCAAACCGATCCCGGTTTGGGCAGAACGCTCGTGAGAATCGGCCGGAAAACGCCCGGCGAACTCGCTTCGGGCGCAGCCCGTCTGCGGGGCCGCCCCCCGCGCCTGGCCCGGGACCCCGCGGGGTCGCGCCCGCGCCCCGCCGGAAAGCCCCCCGCGAGTCCGCCGCGCGCGACGCCGACGCCTCCCGCTCCTCAGCGCCCGGGGCTCCCCTCCCTGGCGCGGGCCGGTGGGGCCGGGCGGGCCCCGAGGCCCGGGCTCCAACCCTCGCCTGCCTCCTCAGCCTTCCGAGTCCGGGGTCCTGTGCCCCGGGGCCTCCCCCTGGGCAACCCTGAGTCCCGCGCCCCGAGGCCCCCGACCGCCCCGGCGCCGACGGTGCCCTTCGCAGCCGCGTCCACGCCTCGGGGCGAGAGAAACCTCCGTTCCCCCGCAGGGGGAAGCCGCAGCCCGGGGCGCCCCAGCCGCCCCCAAAGTCGGAGCACGACGCCCGGCCCCAGGCTCTCCCTCAACTCTGCTCCGGGAGGGCTCCCCGGCGCCGGGGCCGCCGGCGGGTCCGCGGCCTCTCGGCGCGTTTTCCGGGGGGCCGCGCCGGGCCCCGAGCGAGAAAGGGCCCGCGGCCCCGGGGACCAGGCCGGTCCCCGGGGCTGCCCAACGCCGGCCGATTCTCACGAGCGTTCTGCCCAAACCGATCCCGGTTTGGGCAGAACGCTCGTGAGAATCGGCCGGAAAACGCCCGGCGAACTCGCTTCGGGCGCAGCCCGTCTGCGGGGCCGCCCCCCGCGCCTGGCCCGGGACCCCGCGGGGTCGCGCCCGCGCCCCGCCGGAAAGCCCCCCGCGAGTCCGCCGCGCGCGACGCCGACGCCTCCCGCTCCTCAGCGCCCGGGGCTCCCCTCCCTGGCGCGGGCCGGTGGGGCCGGGCGGGCCCCGAGGCCCGGGCTCCAACCCTCGCCTGCCTCCTCAGCCTTCCGAGTCCGGGGTCCTGTGCCCCGGGGCCTCCCCCTGGGCAACCCTGAGTCCCGCGCCCCGAGGCCCCCGACCGCCCCGGCGCCGACGGTGCCCTTCGCAGCCGCGTCCACGCCTCGGGGCGAGAGAAACCTCCGTTCCCCCGCAGGGGGAAGCCGCAGCCCGGGGCGCCCCAGCCGCCCCCAAAGTCGGAGCACGACGCCCGGCCCCAGGCCCTCCCTCAACTCTGCTCCGGGAGGGCTCCCCGGCGCCGGGGCCGCCGGCGGGTCCGCGTCCTCTCGGCGCGTTTTCCGGGGGGCCGCGCCGGGCCCCGAGCGAGAAAGGGCCCTCGGCCCCGGGGACCAGGCCGGTCCCCGGGGCTGCCCAACGCCGGCCGATTCTCACGAGCGTTCTGCCCAAACCGATCCCGGTTTGGGCAGAACGCTCGTGAGAATCGGCCGGAAAACGCCCGGCGAACTCGCTTCGGGCGCAGCCCGTCTGCGGGGCCGCCCCCCGCGCCTGGCCCGGGACCCCGCGGGGTCGCGCCCGCGCCCCGCCGGAAAGCCCCCCGCGAGTCCGCCGCGCGCGACGCCGACGCCTCCCGCTCCTCAGCGCCCGGGGCTCCCCTCCCTGGCGCGGGCCGGTGGGGCCGGGCGGGCCCCGAGGCCCGGGCTCCAACCCTCGCCTGCCTCCTCAGCCTTCCGAGTCCGGGGTCCTGTGCCCCGGGGCCTCCCCCTGGGCAACCCTGAGTCCCGCGCCCCGAGGCCCCCGACCGCCCCGGCGCCGACGGTGCCCTTCGCAGCCGCGTCCACGCCTCGGGGCGAGAGAAACCTCCGTTCCCCCGCAGGGGGAAGCCGCAGCCCGGGGCGCCCCAGCCGCCCCCAAAGTCGGAGCACGACGCCCGGCCCCAGGCCCTCCCTCAACTCTGCTCCGGGAGGGCTCCCCGGCGCCAGGGCCGCCGGCGGGTCCGCGGCCTCTCGGCGCGTTTTCCGGGGGGCCGCGCCGGGCCCCGAGCGAGAAAGGGCCCGCGGCCCCTGGGACCAGGCCGGTCGCCGGGGCTGCCCAACGCCGGCCGATTCTCACGAGCGTTCTGCCCAAACCGATCCCGGTTTGGGCAGAACGCTCGTGAGAATCGGCCGGAAAACGCCCGGCGAACTCGCTTCGGGCGCAGCCCGTCTGCGGGGCCGCCCCCCGCGCCTGGCCCGGGACCCCGCGGGGTCGCGCCCGCGCCCCGCCGGAAAGCCCCCCGCGAGTCCGCCGCGCGCGACGCCGACGCCTCCCGCTCCTCAGCGCCCGGGGCTCCCCTCCCTGGCGCGGGCCGGTGGGGCCGGGCGGGCCCCGAGGCCCGGGCTCCAACCCTCGCCTGCCTCCTCAGCCTTCCGAGTCCGGGGACCTGTGCCCCGGGGCCTCCCCCTGGGCAACCCTGAGTCCCGCGCCCCGAGGCCCCCGACCGCCCCGGCGCCGACGGTGCCCTTCGCAGCCGCGTCCACGCCTCGGGGCGAGAGAAACCTCCGTTCCCCCGCAGGGGGAAGCCGCAGCCCGGGGCGCCCCAGCCGCCCCCAAAGTCGGAGCACGACGCCCGGCCCCAGGCCCTCCCTCAACTCTGCTCTGGGAGGGCTCCCCGGCGCCAGGGCCGCCGGCGGGTCCGCGGCCTCTCGGCGCGTTTTCCGGGGGGCCGCGCCGGGCCCCGAGCGAGAAAGGGCCCGCGGCCCCGGGGACCAGGCCGGTCCCCGGGGCTGCCCAACGCCGGCCGATTCTCACGAGCGTTCTGCCCAAACCGATCCCGGTTTGGGCAGAACGCTCGTGAGAATCGGCCGGAAAACGCCCGGCGAACTCGCTTCGGGCGCAGCCCGTCTGCGGGGCCGCCCCCCGCGCCTGGCCCGGGACCCCGCGGGGTCGCGCCCGCGCCCCGCCGGAAAGCCCCCCGCGAGTCCGCCGCGCGCGACGCCGACGCCTCCCGCTCCTCAGCGCCCGGGGCTCCCCTCCCTGGCGCGGGCCGGTGGGGCCGGGCGGGCCCCGAGGCCCGGGCTCCAACCCTCGCCTGCCTCCTCAGCCTTCCGAGTCCGGGGTCCTGTGCCCCGGGGCCTCCCCCTGGGCAACCCTGAGTCCCGCGCCCCGAGGCCCCCGACCGCCCCGGCGCCGACGGTGCCCTTCGCAGCCGCGTCCACGCCTCGGGGCGAGAGAAACCTCCGTTCCCCCGCAGGGGGAAGCCGCAGCCCGGGGCGCCCCAGCCGCCCCCAAAGTCGGAGCACGACGCCCGGCCCCAGGCCCTCCCTCAACTCTGCTCCGGGAGGGCTCCCCGGCGCCGGGGCCGCCGGCGGGTCCGCGGCCTCTCGGCGCGTTTTCCGGGGGGCCGCGCCGGGCCCCGAGCGAGAAAGGGCCCGCGGCCCCGGGGACCAGGCCGGTCCCCGGGGCTGCCCAACGCCGGCCGATTCTCACGAGCGTTCTGCCCAAACCGATCCCGGTTTGGGCAGAACGCTCGTGAGAATCGGCCGGAAAACGCCCGGCGAACTCGCTTCGGGCGCAGCCCGTCTGCGGGGCCGCCCCCCGCGCCTGGCCCGGGACCCCGCGGGGTCGCGCCCGCGCCCCGCCGGAAAGCCCCCCGCGAGTCCGCCGCGCGCGACGCCGACGCCTCCCGCTCCTCAGCGCCCGGGGCTCCCCTCCCTGGCGCGGGCCGGTGGGGCCGGGCGGGCCCCGAGGCCCGGGCTCCAACCCTCGCCTGCCTCCTCAGCCTTCCGAGTCCGGGGTCCTGTGCCCCGGGGCCTCCCCCTGGGCAACCCTGAGTCCCGCGCCCCGAGGCCCCCGACCGCCCCGGCGCCGACGGTGCCCTTCGCAGCCGCGTCCACGCCTCGGGGCGAGAGAAACCTCCGTTCCCCCGCAGGGGGAAGCCGCAGCCCGGGGCGCCCCAGCCGCCCCCAAAGTCGGAGCACGACGCCCGGCCCCAGGCCCTCCCTCAACTCTGCTCCGGGAGGGCTCCCCGGCGCCGGGGCCGCCGGCGGGTCCGCGTCCTCTCGGCGCGTTTTCCGGGGGGCCGCGCCGGGCCCCGAGCGAGAAAGGGCCCTCGGCCCCGGGGACCAGGCCGGTCCCCGGGGCTGCCCAACGCCGGCCGATTCTCACGAGCGTTCTGCCCAAACCGATCCCGGTTTGGGCAGAACGCTCGTGAGAATCGGCCGGAAAACGCCCGGCGAACTCGCTTCGGGCGCAGCCCGTCTGCGGGGCCGCCCCCCGCGCCTGGCCCGGGACCCCGCGGGGTCGCGCCCGCGCCCCGCCGGAAAGCCCCCCGCGAGTCCGCCGCGCGCGACGCCGACGCCTCCCGCTCCTCAGCGCCCGGGGCTCCCCTCCCTGGCGCGGGCCGGTGGGGCCGGGCGGGCCCCGAGGCCCGGGCTCCAACCCTCGCCTGCCTCCTCAGCCTTCCGAGTCCGGGGTCCTGTGCCCCGGGGCCTCCCCCTGGGCAACCCTGAGTCCCGCGCCCCGAGGCCCCCGACCGCCCCGGCGCCGACGGTGCCCTTCGCAGCCGCGTCCACGCCTCGGGGCGAGAGAAACCTCCGTTCCCCCGCAGGGGGAAGCCGCAGCCCGGGGCGCCCCAGCCGCCCCCAAAGTCGGAGCACGACGCCCGGCCCCAGGCCCTCCCTCAACTCTGCTCCGGGAGGGCTCCCCGGCGCCAGGGCCGCCGGCGGGTCCGCGGCCTCTCGGCGCGTTTTCCGGGGGGCCGCGCCGGGCCCCGAGCGAGAAAGGGCCCGCGGCCCCTGGGACCAGGCCGGTCGCCGGGGCTGCCCAACGCCGGCCGATTCTCACGAGCGTTCTGCCCAAACCGATCCCGGTTTGGGCAGAACGCTCGTGAGAATCGGCCGGAAAACGCCCGGCGAACTCGCTTCGGGCGCAGCCCGTCTGCGGGGCCGCCCCCCGCGCCTGGCCCGGGACCCCGCGGGGTCGCGCCCGCGCCCCGCCGGAAAGCCCCCCGCGAGTCCGCCGCGCGCGACGCCGACGCCTCCCGCTCCTCAGCGCCCGGGGCTCCCCTCCCTGGCGCGGGCCGGTGGGGCCGGGCGGGCCCCGAGGCCCGGGCTCCAACCCTCGCCTGCCTCCTCAGCCTTCCGAGTCCGGGGACCTGTGCCCCGGGGCCTCCCCCTGGGCAACCCTGAGTCCCGCGCCCCGAGGCCCCCGACCGCCCCGGCGCCGACGGTGCCCTTCGCAGCCGCGTCCACGCCTCGGGGCGAGAGAAACCTCCGTTCCCCCGCAGGGGGAAGCCGCAGCCCGGGGCGCCCCAGCCGCCCCCAAAGTCGGAGCACGACGCCCGGCCCCAGGCCCTCCCTCAACTCTGCTCTGGGAGGGCTCCCCGGCGCCAGGGCCGCCGGCGGGTCCGCGGCCTCTCGGCGCGTTTTCCGGGGGGCCGCGCCGGGCCCCGAGCGAGAAAGGGCCCGCGGCCCCGGGGACCAGGCCGGTCCCCGGGGCTGCCCAACGCCGGCCGATTCTCACGAGCGTTCTGCCCAAACCGATCCCGGTTTGGGCAGAACGCTCGTGAGAATCGGCCGGAAAACGCCCGGCGAACTCGCTTCGGGCGCAGCCCGTCTGCGGGGCCGCCCCCCGCGCCTGGCCCGGGACCCCGCGGGGTCGCGCCCGCGCCCCGCCGGAAAGCCCCCCGCGAGTCCGCCGCGCGCGACGCCGATGCCTCCCGCTCCTCAGCGCCCGGGGCTCCCCTCCCTGGCGCGGGCCGGTGGGGCCGGGCGGGCCCCGAGGCCCGGGCTCCAACCCTCGCCTGCCTCCTCAGCCTTCCGAGTCCGGGGTCCTGTGCCCCGGGGCCTCCCCCTGGGCAACCCTGAGTCCCGCGCCCCGAGGCCCCCGACCGCCCCGGCGCCGACGGTGCCCTTCGCAGCCGCGTCCACGCCTCGGGGCGAGAGAAACCTCCGTTCCCCCGCAGGGGGAAGCCGCAGCCCGGGGCGCCCCAGCCGCCCCCAAAGTCGGAGCACGACGCCCGGCCCCAGGCCCTCCCTCAACTCTGCTCCGGGAGGGCTCCCCGGCGCCGGGGCCGCCGGCGGGTCCGCGGCCTCTCGGCGCGTTTTCCGGGGGGCCGCGCCGGGCCCCGAGCGAGAAAGGGCCCGCGGCCCCGGGGACCAGGCCGGTCCCCGGGGCTGCCCAACGCCGGCCGATTCTCACGAGCGTTCTGCCCAAACCGATCCCGGTTTGGGCAGAACGCTCGTGAGAATCGGCCGGAAAACGCCCGGCGAACTCGCTTCGGGCGCAGCCCGTCTGCGGGGCCGCCCCCCGCGCCTGGCCCGGGACCCCGCGGGGTCGCGCCCGCGCCCCGCCGGAAAGCCCCCCGCGAGTCCGCCGCGCGCGACGCCGACGCCTCCCGCTCCTCAGCGCCCGGGGCTCCCCTCCCTGGCGCGGGCCGGTGGGGCCGGGCGGGCCCCGAGGCCCGGGCTCCAACCCTCGCCTGCCTCCTCAGCCTTCCGAGTCCGGGGTCCTGTGCCCCGGGGCCTCCCCCTGGGCAACCCTGAGTCCCGCGCCCCGAGGCCCCCGACCGCCCCGGCGCCGACGGTGCCCTTCGCAGCCGCGTCCACGCCTCGGGGCGAGAGAAACCTCCGTTCCCCCGCAGGGGGAAGCCGCAGCCCGGGGCGCCCCAGCCGCCCCCAAAGTCGGAGCACGACGCCCGGCCCCAGGCCCTCCCTCAACTCTGCTCCGGGAGGGCTCCCCGGCGCCGGGGCCGCCGGCGGGTCCGCGTCCTCTCGGCGCGTTTTCCGGGGGGCCGCGCCGGGCCCCGAGCGAGAAAGGGCCCTCGGCCCCGGGGACCAGGCCGGTCCCCGGGGCTGCCCAACGCCGGCCGATTCTCACGAGCGTTCTGCCCAAACCGATCCCGGTTTGGGCAGAACGCTCGTGAGAATCGGCCGGAAAACGCCCGGCGAACTCGCTTCGGGCGCAGCCCGTCTGCGGGGCCGCCCCCCGCGCCTGGCCCGGGACCCCGCGGGGTCGCGCCCGCGCCCCGCCGGAAAGCCCCCCGCGAGTCCGCCGCGCGCGACGCCGACGCCTCCCGCTCCTCAGCGCCCGGGGCTCCCCTCCCTGGCGCGGGCCGGTGGGGCCGGGCGGGCCCCGAGGCCCGGGCTCCAACCCTCGCCTGCCTCCTCAGCCTTCCGAGTCCGGGGTCCTGTGCCCCGGGGCCTCCCCCTGGGCAACCCTGAGTCCCGCGCCCCGAGGCCCCCGACCGCCCCGGCGCCGACGGTGCCCTTCGCAGCCGCGTCCACGCCTCGGGGCGAGAGAAACCTCCGTTCCCCCGCAGGGGGAAGCCGCAGCCCGGGGCGCCCCAGCCGCCCCCAAAGTCGGAGCACGACGCCCGGCCCCAGGCCCTCCCTCAACTCTGCTCCGGGAGGGCTCCCCGGCGCCAGGGCCGCCGGCGGGTCCGCGGCCTCTCGGCGCGTTTTCCGGGGGGCCGCGCCGGGCCCCGAGCGAGAAAGGGCCCGCGGCCCCTGGGACCAGGCCGGTCGCCGGGGCTGCCCAACGCCGGCCGATTCTCACGAGCGTTCTGCCCAAACCGATCCCGGTTTGGGCAGAACGCTCGTGAGAATCGGCCGGAAAACGCCCGGCGAACTCGCTTCGGGCGCAGCCCGTCTGCGGGGCCGCCCCCCGCGCCTGGCCCGGGACCCCGCGGGGTCGCGCCCGCGCCCCGCCGGAAAGCCCCCCGCGAGTCCGCCGCGCGCGACGCCGACGCCTCCCGCTCCTCAGCGCCCGGGGCTCCCCTCCCTGGCGCGGGCCGGTGGGGCCGGGCGGGCCCCGAGGCCCGGGCTCCAACCCTCGCCTGCCTCCTCAGCCTTCCGAGTCCGGGGACCTGTGCCCCGGGGCCTCCCCCTGGGCAACCCTGAGTCCCGCGCCCCGAGGCCCCCGACCGCCCCGGCGCCGACGGTGCCCTTCGCAGCCGCGTCCACGCCTCGGGGCGAGAGAAACCTCCGTTCCCCCGCAGGGGGAAGCCGCAGCCCGGGGCGCCCCAGCCGCCCCCAAAGTCGGAGCACGACGCCCGGCCCCAGGCCCTCCCTCAACTCTGCTCTGGGAGGGCTCCCCGGCGCCAGGGCCGCCGGCGGGTCCGCGGCCTCTCGGCGCGTTTTCCGGGGGGCCGCGCCGGGCCCCGAGCGAGAAAGGGCCCGCGGCCCCGGGGACCAGGCCGGTCCCCGGGGCTGCCCAACGCCGGCCGATTCTCACGAGCGTTCTGCCCAAACCGATCCCGGTTTGGGCAGAACGCTCGTGAGAATCGGCCGGAAAACGCCCGGCGAACTCGCTTCGGGCGCAGCCCGTCTGCGGGGCCGCCCCCCGCGCCTGGCCCGGGACCCCGCGGGGTCGCGCCCGCGCCCCGCCGGAAAGCCCCCCGCGAGTCCGCCGCGCGCGACGCCGACGCCTCCCGCTCCTCAGCGCCCGGGGCTCCCCTCCCTGGCGCGGGCCGGTGGGGCCGGGCGGGCCCCGAGGCCCGGGCTCCAACCCTCGCCTGCCTCCTCAGCCTTCCGAGTCCGGGGTCCTGTGCCCCGGGGCCTCCCCCTGGGCAACCCTGAGTCCCGCGCCCCGAGGCCCCCGACCGCCCCGGCGCCGACGGTGCCCTTCGCAGCCGCGTCCACGCCTCGGGGCGAGAGAAACCTCCGTTCCCCCGCAGGGGGAAGCCGCAGCCCGGGGCGCCCCAGCCGCCCCCAAAGTCGGAGCACGACGCCCGGCCCCAGGCCCTCCCTCAACTCTGCTCCGGGAGGGCTCCCCGGCGCCGGGGCCGCCGGCGGGTCCGCGGCCTCTCGGCGCGTTTTCCGGGGGGCCGCGCCGGGCCCCGAGCGAGAAAGGGCCCGCGGCCCCGGGGACCAGGCCGGTCCCCGGGGCTGCCCAACGCCGGCCGATTCTCACGAGCGTTCTGCCCAAACCGATCCCGGTTTGGGCAGAACGCTCGTGAGAATCGGCCGGAAAACGCCCGGCGAACTCGCTTCGGGCGCAGCCCGTCTGCGGGGCCGCCCCCCGCGCCTGGCCCGGGACCCCGCGGGGTCGCGCCCGCGCCCCGCCGGAAAGCCCCCCGCGAGTCCGCCGCGCGCGACGCCGACGCCTCCCGCTCCTCAGCGCCCGGGGCTCCCCTCCCTGGCGCGGGCCGGTGGGGCCGGGCGGGCCCCGAGGCCCGGGCTCCAACCCTCGCCTGCCTCCTCAGCCTTCCGAGTCCGGGGTCCTGTGCCCCGGGGCCTCCCCCTGGGCAACCCTGAGTCCCGCGCCCCGAGGCCCCCGACCGCCCCGGCGCCGACGGTGCCCTTCGCAGCCGCGTCCACGCCTCGGGGCGAGAGAAACCTCCGTTCCCCCGCAGGGGGAAGCCGCAGCCCGGGGCGCCCCAGCCGCCCCCAAAGTCGGAGCACGACGCCCGGCCCCAGGCCCTCCCTCAACTCTGCTCCGGGAGGGCTCCCCGGCGCCGGGGCCGCCGGCGGGTCCGCGTCCTCTCGGCGCGTTTTCCGGGGGGCCGCGCCGGGCCCCGAGCGAGAAAGGGCCCTCGGCCCCGGGGACCAGGCCGGTCCCCGGGGCTGCCCAACGCCGGCCGATTCTCACGAGCGTTCTGCCCAAACCGATCCCGGTTTGGGCAGAACGCTCGTGAGAATCGGCCGGAAAACGCCCGGCGAACTCGCTTCGGGCGCAGCCCGTCTGCGGGGCCGCCCCCCGCGCCTGGCCCGGGACCCCGCGGGGTCGCGCCCGCGCCCCGCCGGAAAGCCCCCCGCGAGTCCGCCGCGCGCGACGCCGACGCCTCCCGCTCCTCAGCGCCCGGGGCTCCCCTCCCTGGCGCGGGCCGGTGGGGCCGGGCGGGCCCCGAGGCCCGGGCTCCAACCCTCGCCTGCCTCCTCAGCCTTCCGAGTCCGGGGTCCTGTGCCCCGGGGCCTCCCCCTGGGCAACCCTGAGTCCCGCGCCCCGAGGCCCCCGACCGCCCCGGCGCCGACGGTGCCCTTCGCAGCCGCGTCCACGCCTCGGGGCGAGAGAAACCTCCGTTCCCCCGCAGGGGGAAGCCGCAGCCCGGGGCGCCCCAGCCGCCCCCAAAGTCGGAGCACGACGCCCGGCCCCAGGCCCTCCCTCAACTCTGCTCCGGGAGGGCTCCCCGGCGCCAGGGCCGCCGGCGGGTCCGCGGCCTCTCGGCGCGTTTTCCGGGGGGCCGCGCCGGGCCCCGAGCGAGAAAGGGCCCGCGGCCCCTGGGACCAGGCCGGTCGCCGGGGCTGCCCAACGCCGGCCGATTCTCACGAGCGTTCTGCCCAAACCGATCCCGGTTTGGGCAGAACGCTCGTGAGAATCGGCCGGAAAACGCCCGGCGAACTCGCTTCGGGCGCAGCCCGTCTGCGGGGCCGCCCCCCGCGCCTGGCCCGGGACCCCGCGGGGTCGCGCCCGCGCCCCGCCGGAAAGCCCCCCGCGAGTCCGCCGCGCGCGACGCCGACGCCTCCCGCTCCTCAGCGCCCGGGGCTCCCCTCCCTGGCGCGGGCCGGTGGGGCCGGGCGGGCCCCGAGGCCCGGGCTCCAACCCTCGCCTGCCTCCTCAGCCTTCCGAGTCCGGGGACCTGTGCCCCGGGGCCTCCCCCTGGGCAACCCTGAGTCCCGCGCCCCGAGGCCCCCGACCGCCCCGGCGCCGACGGTGCCCTTCGCAGCCGCGTCCACGCCTCGGGGCGAGAGAAACCTCCGTTCCCCCGCAGGGGGAAGCCGCAGCCCGGGGCGCCCCAGCCGCCCCCAAAGTCGGAGCACGACGCCCGGCCCCAGGCCCTCCCTCAACTCTGCTCTGGGAGGGCTCCCCGGCGCCAGGGCCGCCGGCGGGTCCGCGGCCTCTCGGCGCGTTTTCCGGGGGGCCGCGCCGGGCCCCGAGCGAGAAAGGGCCCGCGGCCCCGGGGACCAGGCCGGTCCCCGGGGCTGCCCAACGCCGGCCGATTCTCACGAGCGTTCTGCCCAAACCGATCCCGGTTTGGGCAGAACGCTCGTGAGAATCGGCCGGAAAACGCCCGGCGAACTCGCTTCGGGCGCAGCCCGTCTGCGGGGCCGCCCCCCGCGCCTGGCCCGGGACCCCGCGGGGTCGCGCCCGCGCCCCGCCGGAAAGCCCCCCGCGAGTCCGCCGCGCGCGACGCCGACGCCTCCCGCTCCTCAGCGCCCGGGGCTCCCCTCCCTGGCGCGGGCCGGTGGGGCCGGGCGGGCCCCGAGGCCCGGGCTCCAACCCTCGCCTGCCTCCTCAGCCTTCCGAGTCCGGGGTCCTGTGCCCCGGGGCCTCCCCCTGGGCAACCCTGAGTCCCGCGCCCCGAGGCCCCCGACCGCCCCGGCGCCGACGGTGCCCTTCGCAGCCGCGTCCACGCCTCGGGGCGAGAGAAACCTCCGTTCCCCCGCAGGGGGAAGCCGCAGCCCGGGGCGCCCCAGCCGCCCCCAAAGTCGGAGCACGACGCCCGGCCCCAGGCCCTCCCTCAACTCTGCTCCGGGAGGGCTCCCCGGCGCCGGGGCCGCCGGCGGGTCCGCGGCCTCTCGGCGCGTTTTCCGGGGGGCCGCGCCGGGCCCCGAGCGAGAAAGGGCCCGCGGCCCCGGGGACCAGGCCGGTCCCCGGGGCTGCCCAACGCCGGCCGATTCTCACGAGCGTTCTGCCCAAACCGATCCCGGTTTGGGCAGAACGCTCGTGAGAATCGGCCGGAAAACGCCCGGCGAACTCGCTTCGGGCGCAGCCCGTCTGCGGGGCCGCCCCCCGCGCCTGGCCCGGGACCCCGCGGGGTCGCGCCCGCGCCCCGCCGGAAAGCCCCCCGCGAGTCCGCCGCGCGCGACGCCGACGCCTCCCGCTCCTCAGCGCCCGGGGCTCCCCTCCCTGGCGCGGGCCGGTGGGGCCGGGCGGGCCCCGAGGCCCGGGCTCCAACCCTCGCCTGCCTCCTCAGCCTTCCGAGTCCGGGGTCCTGTGCCCCGGGGCCTCCCCCTGGGCAACCCTGAGTCCCGCGCCCCGAGGCCCCCGACCGCCCCGGCGCCGACGGTGCCCTTCGCAGCCGCGTCCACGCCTCGGGGCGAGAGAAACCTCCGTTCCCCCGCAGGGGGAAGCCGCAGCCCGGGGCGCCCCAGCCGCCCCCAAAGTCGGAGCACGACGCCCGGCCCCAGGCCCTCCCTCAACTCTGCTCCGGGAGGGCTCCCCGGCGCCGGGGCCGCCGGCGGGTCCGCGTCCTCTCGGCGCGTTTTCCGGGGGGCCGCGCCGGGCCCCGAGCGAGAAAGGGCCCTCGGCCCCGGGGACCAGGCCGGTCCCCGGGGCTGCCCAACGCCGGCCGATTCTCACGAGCGTTCTGCCCAAACCGATCCCGGTTTGGGCAGAACGCTCGTGAGAATCGGCCGGAAAACGCCCGGCGAACTCGCTTCGGGCGCAGCCCGTCTGCGGGGCCGCCCCCCGCGCCTGGCCCGGGACCCCGCGGGGTCGCGCCCGCGCCCCGCCGGAAAGCCCCCCGCGAGTCCGCCGCGCGCGACGCCGACGCCTCCCGCTCCTCAGCGCCCGGGGCTCCCCTCCCTGGCGCGGGCCGGTGGGGCCGGGCGGGCCCCGAGGCCCGGGCTCCAACCCTCGCCTGCCTCCTCAGCCTTCCGAGTCCGGGGTCCTGTGCCCCGGGGCCTCCCCCTGGGCAACCCTGAGTCCCGCGCCCCGAGGCCCCCGACCGCCCCGGCGCCGACGGTGCCCTTCGCAGCCGCGTCCACGCCTCGGGGCGAGAGAAACCTCCGTTCCCCCGCAGGGGGAAGCCGCAGCCCGGGGCGCCCCAGCCGCCCCCAAAGTCGGAGCACGACGCCCGGCCCCAGGCCCTCCCTCAACTCTGCTCCGGGAGGGCTCCCCGGCGCCAGGGCCGCCGGCGGGTCCGCGGCCTCTCGGCGCGTTTTCCGGGGGGCCGCGCCGGGCCCCGAGCGAGAAAGGGCCCGCGGCCCCTGGGACCAGGCCGGTCGCCGGGGCTGCCCAACGCCGGCCGATTCTCACGAGCGTTCTGCCCAAACCGATCCCGGTTTGGGCAGAACGCTCGTGAGAATCGGCCGGAAAACGCCCGGCGAACTCGCTTCGGGCGCAGCCCGTCTGCGGGGCCGCCCCCCGCGCCTGGCCCGGGACCCCGCGGGGTCGCGCCCGCGCCCCGCCGGAAAGCCCCCCGCGAGTCCGCCGCGCGCGACGCCGACGCCTCCCGCTCCTCAGCGCCCGGGGCTCCCCTCCCTGGCGCGGGCCGGTGGGGCCGGGCGGGCCCCGAGGCCCGGGCTCCAACCCTCGCCTGCCTCCTCAGCCTTCCGAGTCCGGGGACCTGTGCCCCGGGGCCTCCCCCTGGGCAACCCTGAGTCCCGCGCCCCGAGGCCCCCGACCGCCCCGGCGCCGACGGTGCCCTTCGCAGCCGCGTCCACGCCTCGGGGCGAGAGAAACCTCCGTTCCCCCGCAGGGGGAAGCCGCAGCCCGGGGCGCCCCAGCCGCCCCCAAAGTCGGAGCACGACGCCCGGCCCCAGGCCCTCCCTCAACTCTGCTCTGGGAGGGCTCCCCGGCGCCAGGGCCGCCGGCGGGTCCGCGGCCTCTCGGCGCGTTTTCCGGGGGGCCGCGCCGGGCCCCGAGCGAGAAAGGGCCCGCGGCCCCGGGGACCAGGCCGGTCCCCGGGGCTGCCCAACGCCGGCCGATTCTCACGAGCGTTCTGCCCAAACCGATCCCGGTTTGGGCAGAACGCTCGTGAGAATCGGCCGGAAAACGCCCGGCGAACTCGCTTCGGGCGCAGCCCGTCTGCGGGGCCGCCCCCCGCGCCTGGCCCGGGACCCCGCGGGGTCGCGCCCGCGCCCCGCCGGAAAGCCCCCCGCGAGTCCGCCGCGCGCGACGCCGACGCCTCCCGCTCCTCAGCGCCCGGGGCTCCCCTCCCTGGCGCGGGCCGGTGGGGCCGGGCGGGCCCCGAGGCCCGGGCTCCAACCCTCGCCTGCCTCCTCAGCCTTCCGAGTCCGGGGTCCTGTGCCCCGGGGCCTCCCCCTGGGCAACCCTGAGTCCCGCGCCCCGAGGCCCCCGACCGCCCCGGCGCCGACGGTGCCCTTCGCAGCCGCGTCCACGCCTCGGGGCGAGAGAAACCTCCGTTCCCCCGCAGGGGGAAGCCGCAGCCCGGGGCGCCCCAGCCGCCCCCAAAGTCGGAGCACGACGCCCGGCCCCAGGCCCTCCCTCAACTCTGCTCCGGGAGGGCTCCCCGGCGCCGGGGCCGCCGGCGGGTCCGCGGCCTCTCGGCGCGTTTTCGGGGGGCCGTGCCGGGCCCCGAGCGAGAAAGGGCCCGCGGCCCCGGGGACCAGGCCGGTCCCCGGGGCTGCCCAACGCCGGCCGATTCTCACGAGCGTTCTGCCCAAACCGATCCCGGTTTGGGCAGAACGCTCGTGAGAATCGGCCGGAAAACGCCCGGCGAACTCGCTTCGGGCGCAGCCCGTCTGCGGGGCCGCCCCCCGCGCCTGGCCCGGGACCCCGCGGGGTCGCGCCCGCGCCCCGCCGGAAAGCCCCCCGCGAGTCCGCCACGCGCGACGCCGACGCCTCCCGCTCCTCAGCGCCCGGGGCTCCCCTCCCTGGCGCGGGCCGGTGGGGCCGGGCGGGCCCCGAGGCCCGGGCTCCAACCCTCGCCTGCCTCCTCAGCCTTCCGAGCCCAGGGTCCTGTGCCCCGGGGCCTCCCCCTGGGCAACCCTGAGTCCCGCGCCCCGAGGCCCCCGACCGCCTCGGCGCCGACGGTGCCCTTCGCAGCCGCGTCCACGCCTCGGTGCGAGAGAAACCTCCGTTCCCCCGCAGTGGGAAGCCGCAGCCCGGGGCGCCCCAGCCGCCCCCAAAGTCGGAGCACGACGCCCGGCCCCAGGCCCTCCCTCAACTCTGCTCCGGGAGGGCTCCCCGGCGCCGGGGCCGCCGGCGGGGCCGCGTCCTCTCGGCGCGTTTTCCGGGGGGCCGCGCCGCGCCCCGAGCGAGAAAGGGCCCTCGGCCCCGGGGACCAGGCCGGTCCCCGGGGCTGCCCAACGCCGGCCGATTCTCACGAGCGTTCTGCCCAAACCGATCCCGGTTTGGGCAGAACGCTCGTGAGAATCGGCCGGAAAACGCCCGGCGAACTCGCTTCGGGCGCAGCCCGTCTGCGGGGCCGCCCCCCGCGCCTGGCCCGGGACCCCGCGGGGTCGCGCCCGCGCCCCGCCGGAAAGCCCCCCGCGAGTCCGCCGCGCGCGACGCCGACGCCTCCCGCTCCTCAGCGCCCGGGGCTCCCCTCCCTGGCGCGGGCCGGTGGGGCCGGGCGGGCCCCGAGGCCCGGGCTCCAACCCTCGCCTGCCTCCTCAGCCTTCCGAGTCCGGGGTCCTGTGCCCCGGGGCCTCCCCCTGGGCAACCCTGAGTCCCGCGCCCCGAGGCCCCCGACCGCCCCGGCGCCGACGGTGCCCTTCGCAGCCGCGTCCACGCCTCGGGGCGAGAGAAACCTCCGTTCCCCCGCAGGGGGAAGCCGCAGCCCGGGGCGCCCCAGCCGCCCCCAAAGTCGGAGCACGACGCCCGGCCCCAGGCCCTCCCTCAACTCTGCTCCGGGAGGGCTCCCCGGCGCCGGGGCCGCCGGCGGGTCCGCGGCCTCTCGGCGCGTTTTCCGGGGGGCCGCGCCGGGCCCCGAGCGAGAAAGGGCCCGCGGCCCCGGGGACCAGGCCGGTCCCCGGGGCTGCCCAACGCCGGCCGATTCTCACGAGCGTTCTGCCCAAACCGATCCCGGTTTGGGCAGAACGCTCGTGAGAATCGGCCGGAAAACGCCCGGCGAACTCGCTTCGGGCGCAGCCCGTCTGCGGGGCCGCCCCCCGCGCCTGGCCCGGGACCCCGCGGGGTCGCGCCCGCGCCCCGCCGGAAAGCCCCCCGCGAGTCCGCCGCGCGCGACGCCGACGCCTCCCGCTCCTCAGCGCCCGGGGCTCCCCTCCCTGGCGCGGGCCGGTGGGGCCGGGCGGGCCCCGAGGCCCGGGCTCCAACCCTCGCCTGCCTCCTCAGCCTTCCGAGTCCGGGGTCCTGTGCCCCGGGGCCTCCCCCTGGGCAACCCTGAGTCCCGCGCCCCGAGGCCCCCGACCGCCCCGGCGCCGACGGTGCCCTTCGCAGCCGCGTCCACGCCTCGGGGCGAGAGAAACCTCCGTTCCCCCGCAGGGGGAAGCCGCAGCCCGGGGCGCCCCAGCCGCCCCCAAAGTCGGAGCACGACGCCCGGCCCCAGGCCCTCCCTCAACTCTGCTCCGGGAGGGCTCCCCGGCGCCGGGGCCGCCGGCGGGTCCGCGGCCTCTCGGCGCGTTTTCCGGGGGGCCGCGCCGGGCCCCGAGCGAGAAAGGGCCCGCGGCCCCGGGGACCAGGCCGGTCCCCGGGGCTGCCCAACGCCGGCCGATTCTCACGAGCGTTCTGCCCAAACCGATCCCGGTTTGGGCAGAACGCTCGTGAGAATCGGCCGGAAAACGCCCGGCGAACTCGCTTCGGGCGCAGCCCGTCTGCGGGGCCGCCCCCCGCGCCTGGCCCGGGACCCCGCGGGGTCGCGCCCGCGCCCCGCCGGAAAGCCCCCCGCGAGTCCGCCCCGCGCGACACCGACGCCTCCCGCTCCTCAGCGCCCGGGGCTCCCCTCCCTGGCGCGGGCCGGTGGGGCCGGGCGGGCCCCGAGGCCCGGGCTCCAACCCTCGCCTGCCTCCTCAGCCTTCCGAGTCCGGGGTCCTGTGCCCCGGGGCCTCCCCCTGGGCAACCCTGAGTCCCGCGCCCCGAGGCCCCCGACCGCCCCGGTGCCGACGGTGCCCTTCGCAGCCGCGTCCACGCCTCGGGGCGAGAGAAACCTCCGTTCCCCCGCAGGGGGAAGCCGCAGCCCGGGGCGCCCCAGCCGCCCCCAAAGTCGGAGCACGACGCCCGGCCCCAGGCCCTCCCTCAACTCTGCTCCGGGAGGGCTCCCCGGCGCCGGGGCCGCCGGCGGGTCCGCGGCCTCTCGGCGCGTTTTCCGGGGGGCCGCGCCGGGCCCCGAGCGAGAAAGGGCCCGCGGCCCCGGGGACCAGGCCGGTCCCCGGGGCTGCCCAACGCCGGCCGATTCTCACGAGCGTTCTGCCCAAACCGATCCCGGTTTGGGCAGAACGCTCGTGAGAATCGGCCGGAAAACGCCCGGCGAACTCGCTTCGGGCGCAGCCCGTCTGCGGGGCCGCCCCCCGCGCCTGGCCCGGGACCCCGCGGGGTCGCGCCCGCGCCCCGCCGGAAAGCCCCCCGCGAGTCCGCCGCGCGCGACGCCGACGCCTCCCGCTCCTCAGCGCCCGGGGCTCCCCTCCCTGGCGCGGGCCGGTGGGGCCGGGCGGGCCCCGAGGCCCGGGCTCCAACCCTCGCCTGCCTCCTCAGCCTTCCGAGTCCGGGGTCCTGTGCCCCGGGGCCTCCCCCTGGGCAACCCTGAGTCCCGCGCCCCGAGGCCCCCGACCGCCCCGGCGCCGACGGTGCCCTTCGCAGCCGCGTCCACGCCTCGGGGCGAGAGAAACCTCCGTTCCCCCGCAGGGGGAAGCCGCAGCCCGGGGCGCCCCAGCCGCCCCCAAAGTCGGAGCACGACGCCCGGCCCCAGGCCCTCCCTCAACTCTGCTCCGGGAGGGCTCCCCGGCGCCGGGGCCGCCGGCGGGTCCGCGGCCTCTCGGCGCGTTTTCCGGGGGGCCGCGCCGGGCCCCGAGCGAGAAAGGGCCCGCGGCCCCGGGGACCAGGCCGGTCCCCGGGGCTGCCCAACGCCGGCCGATTCTCACGAGCGTTCTGCCCAAACCGATCCCGGTTTGGGCAGAACGCTCGTGAGAATCGGCCGGAAAACGCCCGGCGAACTCGCTTCGGGCGCAGCCCGTCTGCGGGGCCGCCCCCCGCGCCTGGCCCGGGACCCCGCGGGGTCGCGCCCGCGCCCCGCCGGAAAGCCCCCCGCGAGTCCGCCGCGCGCGACGCCGACGCCTCCCGCTCCTCAGCGCCCGGGGCTCCCCTCCCTGGCGCGGGCCGGTGGGGCCGGGCGGGCCCCGAGGCCCGGGCTCCAACCCTCGCCTGCCTCCTCAGCCTTCCGAGTCCGGGGTCCTGTGCCCCGGGGCCTCCCCCTGGGCAACCCTGAGTCCCGCGCCCCGAGGCCCCCGACCGCCCCGGCGCCGACGGTGCCCTTCGCAGCCGCGTCCACGCCTCGGGGCGAGAGAAACCTCCGTTCCCCCGCAGGGGGAAGCCGCAGCCCGGGGCGCCCCAGCCGCCCCCAAAGTCGGAGCACGACGCCCGGCCCCAGGCCCTCCCTCAACTCTGCTCCGGGAGGGCTCCCCGGCGCCGGGGCCGCCGGCGGGTCCGCGGCCTCTCGGCGCGTTTTCCGGGGGGCCGCGCCGGGCCCCGAGCGAGAAAGGGCCCGCGGCCCCGGGGACCAGGCCGGTCCCCGGGGCTGCCCAACGCCGGCCGATTCTCACGAGCGTTCTGCCCAAACCGATCCCGGTTTGGGCAGAACGCTCGTGAGAATCGGCCGGAAAACGCCCGGCGAACTCGCTTCGGGCGCAGCCCGTCTGCGGGGCCGCCCCCCGCGCCTGGCCCGGGACCCCGCGGGGTCGCGCCCGCGCCCCGCCGGAAAGCCCCCCGCGAGTCCGCCCCGCGCGACACCGACGCCTCCCGCTCCTCAGCGCCCGGGGCTCCCCTCCCTGGCGCGGGCCGGTGGGGCCGGGCGGGCCCCGAGGCCCGGGCTCCAACCCTCGCCTGCCTCCTCAGCCTTCCGAGTCCGGGGTCCTGTGCCCCGGGGCCTCCCCCTGGGCAACCCTGAGTCCCGCGCCCCGAGGCCCCCGACCGCCCCGGTGCCGACGGTGCCCTTCGCAGCCGCGTCCACGCCTCGGGGCGAGAGAAACCTCCGTTCCCCCGCAGGGGGAAGCCGCAGCCCGGGGCGCCCCAGCCGCCCCCAAAGTCGGAGCACGACGCCCGGCCCCAGGCCCTCCCTCAACTCTGCTCCGGGAGGGCTCCCCGGCGCCGGGGCCGCCGGCGGGTCCGCGGCCTCTCGGCGCGTTTTCCGGGGGGCCGCGCCGGGCCCCGAGCGAGAAAGGGCCCGCGGCCCCGGGGACCAGGCCGGTCCCCGGGGCTGCCCAACGCCGGCCGATTCTCACGAGCGTTCTGCCCAAACCGATCCCGGTTTGGGCAGAACGCTCGTGAGAATCGGCCGGAAAACGCCCGGCGAACTCGCTTCGGGCGCAGCCCGTCTGCGGGGCCGCCCCCCGCGCCTGGCCCGGGACCCCGCGGGGTCGCGCCCGCGCCCCGCCGAAAAGCCCCCCGCGAGTCCGCCCCGCGCGACACCGACGCCTCCCGCTCCTCAGCGCCCGGGGCTCCCCTCCCTGGCGCGGGCCGGTGGGGCCGGGCGGGCCCCGAGGCCCGGGCTCCAACCCTCGCCTGCCTCCTCAGCCTTCCGAGTCCGGGGTCCTGTGCCCCGGGGCCTCCCCCTGGGCAACCCTGAGTCCCGCGCCCCGAGGCCCCCGACCGCCCCGGTGCCGACGGTGCCCTTCGCAGCCGCGTCCACGCCTCGGGGCGAGAGAAACCTCCGTTCCCCCACAGGGGGAAGCCGCAGCCCGGGGCGCCCCAGCCACCCCCAAAGTCGGAGCACGACGCCCGGCCCCAGGCCCTCCCTCACTCTGCTCCGGGAGGGCTCCCCGGCGCCGGGGCCGCCGGCGGGTCCGCGGCCTCTCGGCGCGTTTTCCGGGGGGCCGCGCCGGGCCCCGAGCGAGAAAGGGCCCGCGGCCCCGGGGACCAGGCCGGTCCCCGGGGCTGCCCAACGCCGGCCGATTCTCACGAGCGTTCTGCCCAAACCGATCCCGGTTTGGGCAGAACGCTCGTGAGAATCGGCCGGAAAACGCCCGGCGAACTCGCTTCGGGCGCAGCCCGTCTGCGGGGCCGCCCCCCGCGCCTGGCCCGGGACCCCGCGGGGTCGCGCCCGCGCCCCGCCGGAAAGCCCCCCGCGAGTCCGCCGCGCGCGACGCCGACGCCTCCCGCTACTCAGCGCCCGGGGCTCCCCTCCCTGGCGCGGGCCGGTGGGGCCGGGCGGGCCCCGAGGCCCCGGCTCCAACCCTCGCCTGCCTCCTCAGCCTTCCGAGTCCGGGGTCCTGTGCCCCGGGGCCTCCCCCTGGGCAACCCTGAGTCCCGCGCCCCGAGGCCCCCGACCGCCCCGGCGCCGACGGTGCCCTTCGCAGCCGCGTCCACGCCTCGGGGCGAGAGAAACCTCCGTTCCCCCGCAGGGGGAAGCCGCAGCCCGGGGCGCCCCAGCCGCCCCCAAAGTCGGAGCACGACGCCCGGCCCCAGGCCCTCCCTCAACTCTGCTCCGGGAGGGCTCCCCGGCGCCGGGGCCGCCGGCGGGTCCGCGGCCTCTCGGCGCGTTTTCCGGGGGGCCGCGCCGGGCCCCGAGCGAGAAAGGGCCCGCGGCCCCGGGGACCAGGCCGGTCCCCGGGGCTGCCCAACGCCGGCCGATTCTCACGAGCGTTCTGCCCAAACCGATCCCGGTTTGGGCAGAACGCTCGTGAGAATCGGCCGGAAAACGCCCGGCGAACTCGCTTCGGGCGCAGCCCGTCTGCGGGGCCGCCCCCCGCGCCTGGCCCGGGACCCCGCGGGGTCGCGCCCGCGCCCCGCCGGAAAGCCCCCCGTGAGGCCGCCGCGCGCGACGACGACGCCTCCCGCTCCTCAGCGCCCGGGGCTCCCCTCCCTGGCGCGGGCCGGTGGGGCCGGGCGGGCCCCGAGGCCCGGGCTCCAACCCTCGCCTGCCTCCTCAGCCTTCCGGGTCCAGGGTCCTGTGCCCCGGGGTCTCCCCCTGGGCAACCCTGAGTCCCGCGCCCCAAGGCCCCCGACCGCCCCGGCGCCGACGGTACCCTTCGCAGGCGCGTCCACGCCTCGGGGCGAGAGAAACCTCCGTTCCCCCGCAGGGGGAAGCCGCAGCCCGGGGCGCCCCAGCCGCCCCCAAAGTCGGAGCACGACGCCCGGCCCCAGGCCCTCCCTCAACTCTGCTCCGGGAGGGCTCCCCGGCGCCGGGGCCGCCGGCGGGTCCGCGTCATCTCGGCGCGTTTTCCGGGGGGCCGCGCCGGGCCCCGAGCGAGAAAGGGCCCTCGGCCCCGGGGACCAGGCCGGTCCCCGGGGCTGCCCAACGCCGGCCGATTCTCACGAGCGTTCTGCCCAAACCGATCCCGGTTTGGGCAGAACGCTCGTGAGAATCGGCCGGAAAACGCCCGGCGAATTCGCTTCGGGCGCAGCCCGTCTGCGGGGCCGCCCCCCGCGCCTGGCCCGGGACCCCGCGGGGTCGCGCCCGCGCCCCGTCGGAAAGCCCCCCGCGAGTCCGCCCCGCGCGACGCCGACGCCTCCCGCTCCTCAGCGCCCGGGGCTCCCCTCCCTGGCGCGGGCCGGTGGGGCCGGGCGGGCCCCGAGGCCCGGGCTCCAACCCTCGCCTGCCTCCTCAGCCTTCCGAGTCCGGGGTCCTGTGCCCCGGGGCCTCCCCCTGGGCAACCCTGAGTCCCGCGCCCCGAGGCCCCCGACCGCCCCGGCGCCGACGGTGCCCTTCGCAGCCGCGTCCACGCCTCGGGGCGAGAGAAACCTCCGTTCCCCCGCAGGGGGAAGCCGCAGCCCGGGGCGCCCCAGCCGCCCCCAAAGTCGGAGCACGACGCCCGGCCCCAGGCCCTCCCTCAACTCTGCTCCGGGAGGGCTCCCCGGCGCCGGGGCCGCCGGCGGGTCCGCGGCCTCTCGGCGCGTTTTCCGGGGGGCCGCGCCGGGCCCCGAGCGAGAAAGGGCCCGCGGCCCCGGGGACCAGGCCGGTCCCCGGGGCTGCCCAACGCCGGCCGATTCTCACGAGCGTTCTGCCCAAACCGATCCCGGTTTGGGCAGAACGCTCGTGAGAATCGGCCGGAAAACGCCCGGCGAACTCGCTTCGGGCGCAGCCCGTCTGCGGGGCCGCCCCCCGCGCCTGGCCCGGGACCCCGCGGGGTCGCGCCCGCGCCCCGCCGGAAAGCCCCCCGCGAGTCCGCCCCGCGCGACACCGACGCCTCCCGCTCCTCAGCGCCCGGGGCTCCCCTCCCTGGCGCGGGCCGGTGGGGCCGGGCGGGCCCCGAGGCCCGGGCTCCAACCCTCGCCTGCCTCCTCAGCCTTCCGAGTCCGGGGTCCTGTGCCCCGGGGCCTCCCCCTGGGCAACCCTGAGTCCCGCGCCCCGAGGCCCCCGACCGCCCCGGTGCCGACGGTGCCCTTCGCAGCCGCGTCAACGCCTCGGGGCGAGAGAAACCTCCGTTCCCCCACAGGGGGAAGCCGCAGCCCGGGGCGCCCCAGCCACCCCCAAAGTCGGAGCACGACGCCCGGCCCCAGGCCCTCCCTCAACTCTGCTCCGGGAGGGCTCCCCGGCGCCGGGGCCGCCGGCGGGTCCGCGGCCTCTCGGTGCGTTTTCCGGGGGGCCGCGCCGGGCCCCGAGCGAGAAAGGGCCCGCGGCCCCGGGGACCAGGCCGGTCCCCGGGGCTGCCCAACGCCGGCCGATTCTCACGAGCGTTCTGCCCAAACCGATCCCGGTTTGGGCAGAACGCTCGTGAGAATCGGCCGGAAAACGCCCGGCGAACTCGCTTCGGGCGCAGCCCGTCTGCGGGGCCGCCCCCCGCGCCTGGCCCGGGACCCCGCGGGGTCGCGCCCGCGCCCCGCCGGAAAGCCCCCCGCGAGTCCGCCGCGCGCGACGCCGACGCCTCCCGCTCCTCAGCGCCCGGGGCTCCCCTCCCTGGCGCGGGCCGGTGGGGCCGGGCGGGCCCTGAGGCCCGGGCTCCAACCCTCGCCTGCCTCCTCAGCCTTCCGAGTCCGGTGTCCTGTGCCCCGGGGCCTCCCCCTGGGCAACCCTGAGTCCCGCGCCCCGAGGCCCCCGACCGCCCCGGCGCCGACGGTGCCCTTCGCAGCCGCGTCCACGCCTCGGGGCGAGAGAAACCTCCGTTCCCCCGCAGGGGGAAGCCGCAGCCCGGGGCGCCCCAGCCGCCCCCAAAGTCGGAGCACGACGCCCGGCCCCAGGCCCTCCCTCAACTCTGCTCCGGGAGGGCTCCCCGGCGCCGGGGCCGCCGGCGGGTCCGCGGCCTCTCGGCGCGTTTTCCGGGGGGCCGCGCCGGGCCCCGAGCGAGAAAGGGCCCGCGGCCCCGGGGACCAGGCCGGTCCCCGGGGCTGCCCAACGCCGGCCGATTCTCACGAGCGTTCTGCCCAAACCGATCCCGGTTTGGGCAGAACGCTCGTGAGAATCGGCCGGAAAACGCCCGGCGAACTCGCTTCGGGCGCAGCCCGTCTGCGGGGCCGCCCCCCGCGCCTGGCCCGGGACCCCGCGGGGTCGCGCCCGCGCCCCGCCGGAAAGCCCCCCGCGAGTCCGCCGCGCGCGACGCCGACGCCTCCCGCTCCTCAGCGCCCGGGGCTCCCCTCCCTGGCGCGGGCCGGTGGGGCCGGGCGGGCCCCGAGGCCCGGGCTCCAACCCTCGCCTGCCTCCTCAGCCTTCCGAGTCCGGGGTCCTGTGCCCCGGGGCCTCCCCCTGGGCAACCCTGAGTCCCGCGCCCCGAGGCCCCCGACCGCCCCGGCGCCGACGGTGCCCTTCGCAGCCGCGTCCACGCCTCGGGGCGAGAGAAACCTCCGTTCCCCCGCAGGGGGAAGCCGCAGCCCGGGGCGCCCCAGCCGCCCCCAAAGTCGGAGCACGACGCCCGGCCCCAGGCCCTCCCTCAACTCTGCTCCGGGAGGGCTCCCCGGCGCCGGGGCCGCCGGCGGGTCCGCGGCCTCTCGGCGCGTTTTCCGGGGGGCCGCGCCGGGCCCCGAGCGAGAAAGGGCCCGCGGCCCCGGGGACCAGGCCGGTCCCCGGGGCTGCCCAACGCCGGCCGATTCTCACGAGCGTTCTGCCCAAACCGATCCCGGTTTGGGCAGAACGCTCGTGAGAATCGGCCGGAAAACGCCCGGCGAACTCGCTTCGGGCGCAGCCCGTCTGCGGGGCCGCCCCCCGCGCCTGGCCCGGGACCCCGCGGGGTCGCGCCCGCGCCCCGCCGGAAAGCCCCCCGTGAGGCCGCCGCGCGCGACGACGACGCCTCCCGCTCCTCAGCGCCCGGGGCTCCCCTCCCTGGCGCGGGCCGGTGGGGCCGGGCGGGCCCCGAGGCCCGGGCTCCAACCCTCGCCTGCCTCCTCAGCCTTCCGAGTCCAGGGTCCTGTGCCCCGGGGTCTCCCCCTGGGCAACCCTGAGTCCCGCGCCCCGAGGCCCCCGACCGCCCCGGCGCCGACGGTGCCCTTCGCAGGAGCGTCCACGCCTCGGGGCGAGAGAAACCTCCGTTCCCCCGCAGGGGGAAGCCGCAGCCCGGGGCGCCCCAGCCGCCCCCAAAGTCGGAGCACGACGCCCGGCCCCAGGCCCTCCCTCAACTCTGCTCCGGGAGGGCTCCCCGGCGCCGGGGCCGC
This sequence comes from Martes martes, assembly GCF_963455335.1. NCBI lineage: Eukaryota > Metazoa > Chordata > Mammalia > Carnivora > Mustelidae > Martes > Martes martes. Next base: position 30,835 of record NW_027666451.1, on the reverse strand, counting down.
CGGCGGGTCCGCGGCCTCTCGGCGCGTTTTCCGGGGGGCCGTGCCGGGCCCCGAGCGAGAAAGGGCCCGCGGCCTCGGGGACCAGGCCGGTCCCCGGGGCTGCCCAACGCCGGCCGATTCTCACGAGCGTTCTGCCCAAACCGATCCCGGTTTGGGCAGAACGCTCGTGAGAATCGGCCGGAAAACGCCCGGCGAACTCGCTTCGGGCGCAGCCCGTCTGCGGGGCCGCCCCCCGCGCCTGGCCCGGGACCCCGCGGGGTCGCGCCCGCGCCCCGCCGGAAAGCCCCCCGCGAGTCCGCCGCGCGCGACGCCGACGCCTCCCGCTCCTCAGCGCCCGGGGCTCCCCTCCCTGGCGCGGGCCGGTGGGGCCGGGCGGGCCCCGAGGCCCGGGCTCCAACCCTCGCCTGCCTCCTCAGCCTTCCGAGTCCGGGGTCCTGTGCCCCGGGGCCTCCCCCTGGGCAACCCTGAGTCCCGCGCCCCGAGGCCCCCGACCGCCCCGGCGCCGACGGTGCCCTTCGCAGCCGCGTCCACGCCTCGGGGCGAGAGAAACCTCCGTTCCCCCGCAGGGGGAAGCCGCAGCCCGGGGCGCCCCAGCCGCCCCCAAAGTCGGAGCACGACGCCCGGCCCCAGGCCCTCCCTCAACTCTGCTCCGGGAGGGCTCCCCGGCGCCGGGGCCGCCGGCGGGTCCGCGGCCTCTCGGCGCGTTTTCCGGGGGGCCGCGCCGGGCCCCGAGCGAGAAAGGGCCCGCGGCCCCGGGGACCAGGCCGGTCCCCGGGGCTGCCCAACGCCGGCCGATTCTCACGAGCGTTCTGCCCAAACCGATCCCGGTTTGGGCAGAACGCTCGTGAGAATCGGCCGGAAAACGCCCGGCGAACTCGCTTCGGGCGCAGCCCGTCTGCGGGGCCGCCCCCCGCGCCTGGCCCGGGACCCCGCGGGGTCGCGCCCGCGCCCCGCCGGAAAGCCCCCCGCGAGTCCGCCGCGCGCGACGCCGACGCCTCCCGCTACTCAGCGCCCGGGGCTCCCCTCCCTGGCGCGGGCCGGTGGGGCCGGGCGGGCCCCGAGGCCCCGGCTCCAACCCTCGCCTGCCTCCTCAGCCTTCCGAGTCCGGGGTCCTGTGCCCCGGGGCCTCCCCCTGGGCAACCCTGAGTCCCGCGCCCCGAGGCCCCCGACCGCCCCGGCGCCGACGGTGCCCTTCGCAGCCGCGTCCACGCCTCGGGGCGAGAGAAACCTCCGTTCCCCCGCAGGGGGAAGCCGCAGCCCGGGGCGCCCCAGCCGCCCCCAAAGTCGGAGCACGACGCCCGGCCCCAGGCCCTCCCTCAACTCTGCTCCGGGAGGGCTCCCCGGCGCCGGGGCCGCCGGCGGGTCCGCGGCCTCTCGGCGCGTTTTCCGGGGGTCGCGCCGGGCCCCGAGCGAGAAAGGGCCCGCGGCCCCGGGGACCAGGCCGGTCCCCGGGGCTGCCCAACGCCGGCCGATTCTCACGAGCGTTCTGCCCAAACCGATCCCGGTTTGGGCAGAACGCTCGTGAGAATCGGCCGGAAAACGCCCGGCGAATTCGCTTCGGGCGCAGCCCGTCTGCGGGGCCGCCCCCCGCGCCTGGCCCGGGACCCCGCGGGGTCGCGCCCGCGCCCCGCCGGAAAGCCCCCCGCGAGTCCGCCCCGCGCGACGCCGACGCCTCCCGCTCCTCAGCGCCCGGGGCTCCCCTCCCTGGCGCGGGCCGGTGGGGCCGGGCGGGCCCCGAGGCCCGGGCTCCAACCCTCGCCTGCCTCCTCAGCCTTCCGAGTCCGGGGTCCTGTGCCCCGGGGCCTCCCCCTGGGCAACCCTGAGTCCCGCGCCCCGAGGCCCCCGACCGCCCCGGCGCCGACGGTGCCCTTCGCAGCCGCGTCCACGCCTCGGGGCGAGAGAAACCTCCGTTCCCCCGCAGGGGGAAGCCGCAGCCCGGGGCGCCCCAGCCGCCCCCAAAGTCGGAGCACGACGCCCGGCCCCAGGCCCTCCCTCAACTCTGCTCCGGGAGGGCTCCCCGGCGCCGGGGCCGCCGGCGGGTCCGCGGCCTCTCGGCGCGTTTTCCGGGGGGCCGCGCCGGGCCCCGAGCGAGAAAGGGCCCGCGGCCCCGGGGACCAGGCCGGTCCCCGGGGCTGCCCAACGCCGGCCGATTCTCACGAGCGTTCTGCCCAAACCGATCCCGGTTTGGGCAGAACGCTCGTGAGAATCGGCCGGAAAACGCCCGGCGAACTCGCTTCGGGCGCAGCCCGTCTGCGGGGCCGCCCCCCGCGCCTGGCCCGGGACCCCGCGGGGTCGCGCCCGCGCCCCGCCGGAAAGCCCCCCGCGAGTCCGCCGCGCGCGACGCCGACGCCTCCCGCTCCTCAGCGCCCGGGGCTCCCCTCCCTGGCGCGGGCCGGTGGGGCCGGGCGGGCCCCGAGGCCCGGGCTCCAACCCTCGCCTGCCTCCTCAGCCTTCCGAGTCCGGGGTCCTGTGCCCCGGGGCCTCCCCCTGGGCAACCCTGAGTCCCGCGCCCCGAGGCCCCCGACCGCCCCGGCGCCGACGGTGCCCTTCGCAGCCGCGTCCACGCCTCGGGGCGAGAGAAACCTCCGTTCCCCCGCAGGGGGAAGCCGCAGCCCGGGGCGCCCCAGCCGCCCCCAAAGTCGGAGCACGACGCCCGGCCCCAGGCCCTCCCTCAACTCTGCTCCGGGAGGGCTCCCCGGCGCCGGGGCCGCCGGCGGGTCCGCGGCCTCTCGGCGCGTTTTCCGGGGGGCCGCGCCGGGCCCCGAGCGAGAAAGGGCCCGCGGCCCCGGGGACCAGGCCGGTCCCCGGGGCTGCCCAACGCCGGCCGATTCTCACGAGCGTTCTGCCCAAACCGATCCCGGTTTGGGCAGAACGCTCGTGAGAATCGGCCGGAAAACGCCCGGCGAACTCGCTTCGGGCGCAGCCCGTCTGCGGGGCCGCCCCCCGCGCCTGGCCCGGGACCCCGCGGGGTCGCGCCCGCGCCCCGCCGGAAAGCCCCCCGCGAGTCCGCCGCGCGCGACGCCGACGCCTCCCGCTCCTCAGCGCCCGGGGCTCCCCTCCCTGGCGCGGGCCGGTGGGGCCGGGCGGGCCCCGAGGCCCGGGCTCCAACCCTCGCCTGCCTCCTCAGCCTTCCGAGTCCGGGGTCCTGTGCCCCGGGGCCTCCCCCTGGGCAACCCTGAGTCCCGCGCCCCGAGGCCCCCGACCGCCCCGGCGCCGACGGTGCCCTTCGCAGCCGCGTCCACGCCTCGGGGCGAGAGAAACCTCCGTTCCCCCGCAGGGGGAAGCCGCAGCCCGGGGCGCCCCAGCCGCCCCCAAAGTCGGAGCACGACGCCCGGCCCCAGGCCCTCCCTCAACTCTGCTCCGGGAGGGCTCCCCGGCGCCGGGGCCGCCGGCGGGTCCGCGGCCTCTCGGCGCGTTTTCCGGGGGGCCGCGCCGGGCCCCGAGCGAGAAAGGGCCCGCGGCCCCGGGGACCAGGCCGGTCCCCGGGGCTGCCCAACGCCGGCCGATTCTCACGAGCGTTCTGCCCAAACCGATCCCGGTTTGGGCAGAACGCTCGTGAGAATCGGCCGGAAAACGCCCGGCGAACTCGCTTCGGGCGCAGCCCGTCTGCGGGGCCGCCCCCCGCGCCTGGCCCGGGACCCCGCGGGGTCGCGCCCGCGCCCCGCCGGAAAGCCCCCCGCGAGTCCGCCGCGCGCGACGCCGACGCCTCCCGCTCCTCAGCGCCCGGGGCTCCCCTCCCTGGCGCGGGCCGGTGGGGCCGGGCGGGCCCCGAGGCCCGGGCTCCAACCCTCGCCTGCCTCCTCAGCCTTCCGAGTCCGGGGTCCTGTGCCCCGGGGCCTCCCCCTGGGCAACCCTGAGTCCCGCGCCCCGAGGCCCCCGACCGCCCCGGCGCCGACGGTGCCCTTCGCAGCCGCGTCCACGCCTCGGGGCGAGAGAAACCTCCGTTCCCCCGCAGGGGGAAGCCGCAGCCCGGGGCGCCCCAGCCGCCCCCAAAGTCGGAGCACGACGCCCGGCCCCAGGCCCTCCCTCAACTCTGCTCCGGGAGGGCTCCCCGGCGCCAGGGCCGCCGGCGGGTCCGCGGCCTCTCGGCGCGTTTTCCGGGGGGCCGCGCCGGGCCCCGAGCGAGAAAGGGCCCGCGGCCCCTGGGACCAGGCCGGTCGCCGGGGCTGCCCAACGCCGGCCGATTCTCACGAGCGTTCTGCCCAAACCGATCCCGGTTTGGGCAGAACGCTCGTGAGAATCGGCCGGAAAACGCCCGGCGAACTCGCTTCGGGCGCAGCCCGTCTGCGGGGCCGCCCCCCGCGCCTGGCCCGGGACCCCGCGGGGTCGCGCCCGCGCCCCGCCGGAAAGCCCCCCGCGAGTCCGCCGCGCGCGACGCCGACGCCTCCCGCTCCTCAGCGCCCGGGGCTCCCCTCCCTGGCGCGGGCCGGTGGGGCCGGGCGGGCCCCGAGGCCCGGGCTCCAACCCTCGCCTGCCTCCTCAGCCTTCCGAGTCCGGGGACCTGTGCCCCGGGGCCTCCCCCTGGGCAACCCTGAGTCCCGCGCCCCGAGGCCCCCGACCGCCCCGGCGCCGACGGTGCCCTTCGCAGCCGCGTCCACGCCTCGGGGCGAGAGAAACCTCCGTTCCCCCGCAGGGGGAAGCCGCAGCCCGGGGCGCCCCAGCCGCCCCCAAAGTCGGAGCACGACGCCCGGCCCCAGGCCCTCCCTCAACTCTGCTCTGGGAGGGCTCCCCGGCGCCAGGGCCGCCGGCGGGTCCGCGGCCTCTCGGCGCGTTTTCCGGGGGGCCGCGCCGGGCCCCGAGCGAGAAAGGGCCCGCGGCCCCGGGGACCAGGCCGGTCCCCGGGGCTGCCCAACGCCGGCCGATTCTCACGAGCGTTCTGCCCAAACCGATCCCGGTTTGGGCAGAACGCTCGTGAGAATCGGCCGGAAAACGCCCGGCGAACTCGCTTCGGGCGCAGCCCGTCTGCGGGGCCGCCCCCCGCGCCTGGCCCGGGACCCCGCGGGGTCGCGCCCGCGCCCCGCCGGAAAGCCCCCCGCGAGTCCGCCGCGCGCGACGCCGACGCCTCCCGCTCCTCAGCGCCCGGGGCTCCCCTCCCTGGCGCGGGCCGGTGGGGCCGGGCGGGCCCCGAGGCCCGGGCTCCAACCCTCGCCTGCCTCCTCAGCCTTCCGAGTCCGGGGTCCTGTGCCCCGGGGCCTCCCCCTGGGCAACCCTGAGTCCCGCGCCCCGAGGCCCCCGACCGCCCCGGCGCCGACGGTGCCCTTCGCAGCCGCGTCCACGCCTCGGGGCGAGAGAAACCTCCGTTCCCCCGCAGGGGGAAGCCGCAGCCCGGGGCGCCCCAGCCGCCCCCAAAGTCGGAGCACGACGCCCGGCCCCAGGCCCTCCCTCAACTCTGCTCCGGGAGGGCTCCCCGGCGCCGGGGCCGCCGGCGGGTCCGCGGCCTCTCGGCGCGTTTTCCGGGGGGCCGCGCCGGGCCCCGAGCGAGAAAGGGCCCGCGGCCCCGGGGACCAGGCCGGTCCCCGGGGCTGCCCAACGCCGGCCGATTCTCACGAGCGTTCTGCCCAAACCGATCCCGGTTTGGGCAGAACGCTCGTGAGAATCGGCCGGAAAACGCCCGGCGAACTCGCTTCGGGCGCAGCCCGTCTGCGGGGCCGCCCCCCGCGCCTGGCCCGGGACCCCGCGGGGTCGCGCCCGCGCCCCGCCGGAAAGCCCCCCGCGAGTCCGCCGCGCGCGACGCCGACGCCTCCCGCTCCTCAGCGCCCGGGGCTCCCCTCCCTGGCGCGGGCCGGTGGGGCCGGGCGGGCCCCGAGGCCCGGGCTCCAACCCTCGCCTGCCTCCTCAGCCTTCCGAGTCCGGGGTCCTGTGCCCCGGGGCCTCCCCCTGGGCAACCCTGAGTCCCGCGCCCCGAGGCCCCCGACCGCCCCGGCGCCGACGGTGCCCTTCGCAGCCGCGTCCACGCCTCGGGGCGAGAGAAACCTCCGTTCCCCCGCAGGGGGAAGCCGCAGCCCGGGGCGCCCCAGCCGCCCCCAAAGTCGGAGCACGACGCCCGGCCCCAGGCCCTCCCTCAACTCTGCTCCGGGAGGGCTCCCCGGCGCCGGGGCCGCCGGCGGGTCCGCGGCCTCTCGGCGCGTTTTCCGGGGGGCCGCGCCGGGCCCCGAGCGAGAAAGGGCCCGCGGCCCCGGGGACCAGGCCGGTCCCCGGGGCTGCCCAACGCCGGCCGATTCTCACGAGCGTTCTGCCCAAACCGATCCCGGTTTGGGCAGAACGCTCGTGAGAATCGGCCGGAAAACGCCCGGCGAACTCGCTTCGGGCGCAGCCCGTCTGCGGGGCCGCCCCCCGCGCCTGGCCCGGGACCCCGCGGGGTCGCGCCCGCGCCCCGCCGGAAAGCCCCCCGCGAGTCCGCCGCGCGCGACGCCGACGCCTCCCGCTCCTCAGCGCCCGGGGCTCCCCTCCCTGGCGCGGGCCGGTGGGGCCGGGCGGGCCCCGAGGCCCGGGCTCCAACCCTCGCCTGCCTCCTCAGCCTTCCGAGTCCGGGGTCCTGTGCCCCGGGGCCTCCCCCTGGGCAACCCTGAGTCCCGCGCCCCGAGGCCCCCGACCGCCCCGGCGCCGACGGTGCCCTTCGCAGCCGCGTCCACGCCTCGGGGCGAGAGAAACCTCCGTTCCCCCGCAGGGGGAAGCCGCAGCCCGGGGCGCCCCAGCCGCCCCCAAAGTCGGAGCACGACGCCCGGCCCCAGGCCCTCCCTCAACTCTGCTCCGGGAGGGCTCCCCGGCGCCGGGGCCGCCGGCGGGTCCGCGGCCTCTCGGCGCGTTTTCCGGGGGGCCGCGCCGGGCCCCGAGCGAGAAAGGGCCCGCGGCCCCGGGGACCAGGCCGGTCCCCGGGGCTGCCCAACGCCGGCCGATTCTCACGAGCGTTCTGCCCAAACCGATCCCGGTTTGGGCAGAACGCTCGTGAGAATCGGCCGGAAAACGCCCGGCGAACTCGCTTCGGGCGCAGCCCGTCTGCGGGGCCGCCCCCCGCGCCTGGCCCGGGACCCCGCGGGGTCGCGCCCGCGCCCCGCCGGAAAGCCCCCCGCGAGTCCGCCGCGCGCGACGCCGACGCCTCCCGCTCCTCAGCGCCCGGGGCTCCCCTCCCTGGCGCGGGCCGGTGGGGCCGGGCGGGCCCCGAGGCCCGGGCTCCAACCCTCGCCTGCCTCCTCAGCCTTCCGAGTCCGGGGTCCTGTGCCCCGGGGCCTCCCCCTGGGCAACCCTGAGTCCCGCGCCCCGAGGCCCCCGACCGCCCCGGCGCCGACGGTGCCCTTCGCAGCCGCGTCCACGCCTCGGGGCGAGAGAAACCTCCGTTCCCCCGCAGGGGGAAGCCGCAGCCCGGGGCGCCCCAGCCGCCCCCAAAGTCGGAGCACGACGCCCGGCCCCAGGCCCTCCCTCAACTCTGCTCCGGGAGGGCTCCCGGCGCCGGGGCCGCCGGCGGGTCCGCGGCCTCTCGGCGCGTTTTCCGGGGGGCCGCGCCGGGCCCCGAGCGAGAAAGGGCCCGCGGCCCCGGGGACCAGGCCGGTCCCCGGGGCTGCCCAACGCCGGCCGATTCTCACGAGCGTTCTGCCCAAACCGATCCCGGTTTGGGCAGAACGCTCGTGAGAATCGGCCGGAAAACGCCCGGCGAACTCGCTTCGGGCGCAGCCCGTCTGCGGGGCCGCCCCCCGCGCCTGGCCCGGGACCCCGCGGGGTCGCGCCCGCGCCCCGCCGGAAAGCCCCCCGCGAGTCCGCCGCGCGCGACGCCGACGCCTCCCGCTCCTCAGCGCCCGGGGCTCCCCTCCCTGGCGCGGGCCGGTGGGGCCGGGCGGGCCCCGAGGCCCGGGCTCCAACCCTCGCCTGCCTCCTCAGCCTTCCGAGTCCGGGGTCCTGTGCCCCGGGGCCTCCCCCTGGGCAACCCTGAGTCCCGCGCCCCGAGGCCCCCGACCGCCCCGGCGCCGACGGTGCCCTTCGCAGCCGCGTCCACGCCTCGGGGCGAGAGAAACCTCCGTTCCCCCGCAGGGGGAAGCCGCAGCCCGGGGCGCCCCAGCCGCCCCCAAAGTCGGAGCACGACGCCCGGCCCCAGGCCCTCCCTCAACTCTGCTCCGGGAGGGCTCCCCGGCGCCGGGGCCGCCGGCGGGTCCGCGGCCTCTCGGCGCGTTTTCCGGGGGGCCGCGCCGGGCCCCGAGCGAGAAAGGGCCCGCGGCCCCGGGGACCAGGCCGGTCCCCGGGGCTGCCCAACGCCGGCCGATTCTCACGAGCGTTCTGCCCAAACCGATCCCGGTTTGGGCAGAACGCTCGTGAGAATCGGCCGGAAAACGCCCGGCGAACTCGCTTCGGGCGCAGCCCGTCTGCGGGGCCGCCCCCCGCGCCTGGCCCGGGACCCCGCGGGGTCGCGCCCGCGCCCCGCCGGAAAGCCCCCCGCGAGTCCGCCGCGCGCGACGCCGACGCCTCCCGCTCCTCAGCGCCCGGGGCTCCCCTCCCTGGCGCGGGCCGGTGGGGCCGGGCGGGCCCCGAGGCCCGGGCTCCAACCCTCGCCTGCCTCCTCAGCCTTCCGAGTCCGGGGTCCTGTGCCCCGGGGCCTCCCCCTGGGCAACCCTGAGTCCCGCGCCCCGAGGCCCCCGACCGCCCCGGCGCCGACGGTGCCCTTCGCAGCCGCGTCCACGCCTCGGGGCGAGAGAAACCTCCGTTCCCCCGCAGGGGGAAGCCGCAGCCCGGGGCGCCCCAGCCGCCCCCAAAGTCGGAGCACGACGCCCGGCCCCAGGCCCTCCCTCAACTCTGCTCCGGGAGGGCTCCCCGGCGCCGGGGCCGCCGGCGGGTCCGCGGCCTCTCGGCGCGTTTTCCGGGGGGCCGCGCCGGGCCCCGAGCGAGAAAGGGCCCGCGGCCCCGGGGACCAGGCCGGTCCCCGGGGCTGCCCAACGCCGGCCGATTCTCACGAGCGTTCTGCCCAAACCGATCCCGGTTTGGGCAGAACGCTCGTGAGAATCGGCCGGAAAACGCCCGGCGAACTCGCTTCGGGCGCAGCCCGTCTGCGGGGCCGCCCCCCGCGCCTGGCCCGGGACCCCGCGGGGTCGCGCCCGCGCCCCGCCGGAAAGCCCCCCGCGAGTCCGCCGCGCGCGACGCCGACGCCTCCCGCTCCTCAGCGCCCGGGGCTCCCCTCCCTGGCGCGGGCCGGTGGGGCCGGGCGGGCCCCGAGGCCCGGGCTCCAACCCTCGCCTGCCTCCTCAGCCTTCCGAGTCCGGGGTCCTGTGCCCCGGGGCCTCCCCCTGGGCAACCCTGAGTCCCGCGCCCCGAGGCCCCCGACCGCCCCGGCGCCGACGGTGCCCTTCGCAGCCGCGTCCACGCCTCGGGGCGAGAGAAACCTCCGTTCCCCCGCAGGGGGAAGCCGCAGCCCGGGGCGCCCCAGCCGCCCCCAAAGTCGGAGCACGACGCCCGGCCCCAGGCCCTCCCTCAACTCTGCTCCGGGAGGGCTCCCCGGCGCCAGGGCCGCCGGCGGGTCCGCGGCCTCTCGGCGCGTTTTCCGGGGGGCCGCGCCGGGCCCCGAGCGAGAAAGGGCCCGCGGCCCCTGGGACCAGGCCGGTCGCCGGGGCTGCCCAACGCCGGCCGATTCTCACGAGCGTTCTGCCCAAACCGATCCCGGTTTGGGCAGAACGCTCGTGAGAATCGGCCGGAAAACGCCCGGCGAACTCGCTTCGGGCGCAGCCCGTCTGCGGGGCCGCCCCCCGCGCCTGGCCCGGGACCCCGCGGGGTCGCGCCCGCGCCCCGCCGGAAAGCCCCCCGCGAGTCCGCCGCGCGCGACGCCGACGCCTCCCGCTCCTCAGCGCCCGGGGCTCCCCTCCCTGGCGCGGGCCGGTGGGGCCGGGCGGGCCCCGAGGCCCGGGCTCCAACCCTCGCCTGCCTCCTCAGCCTTCCGAGTCCGGGGACCTGTGCCCCGGGGCCTCCCCCTGGGCAACCCTGAGTCCCGCGCCCCGAGGCCCCCGACCGCCCCGGCGCCGACGGTGCCCTTCGCAGCCGCGTCCACGCCTCGGGGCGAGAGAAACCTCCGTTCCCCCGCAGGGGGAAGCCGCAGCCCGGGGCGCCCCAGCCGCCCCCAAAGTCGGAGCACGACGCCCGGCCCCAGGCCCTCCCTCAACTCTGCTCTGGGAGGGCTCCCCGGCGCCAGGGCCGCCGGCGGGTCCGCGGCCTCTCGGCGCGTTTTCCGGGGGGCCGCGCCGGGCCCCGAGCGAGAAAGGGCCCGCGGCCCCGGGGACCAGGCCGGTCCCCGGGGCTGCCCAACGCCGGCCGATTCTCACGAGCGTTCTGCCCAAACCGATCCCGGTTTGGGCAGAACGCTCGTGAGAATCGGCCGGAAAACGCCCGGCGAACTCGCTTCGGGCGCAGCCCGTCTGCGGGGCCGCCCCCCGCGCCTGGCCCGGGACCCCGCGGGGTCGCGCCCGCGCCCCGCCGGAAAGCCCCCCGCGAGTCCGCCGCGCGCGACGCCGACGCCTCCCGCTCCTCAGCGCCCGGGGCTCCCCTCCCTGGCGCGGGCCGGTGGGGCCGGGCGGGCCCCGAGGCCCGGGCTCCAACCCTCGCCTGCCTCCTCAGCCTTCCGAGTCCGGGGTCCTGTGCCCCGGGGCCTCCCCCTGGGCAACCCTGAGTCCCGCGCCCCGAGGCCCCCGACCGCCCCGGCGCCGACGGTGCCCTTCGCAGCCGCGTCCACGCCTCGGGGCGAGAGAAACCTCCGTTCCCCCGCAGGGGGAAGCCGCAGCCCGGGGCGCCCCAGCCGCCCCCAAAGTCGGAGCACGACGCCCGGCCCCAGGCCCTCCCTCAACTCTGCTCCGGGAGGGCTCCCCGGCGCCGGGGCCGCCGGCGGGTCCGCGGCCTCTCGGCGCGTTTTCCGGGGGGCCGCGCCGGGCCCCGAGCGAGAAAGGGCCCGCGGCCCCGGGGACCAGGCCGGTCCCCGGGGCTGCCCAACGCCGGCCGATTCTCACGAGCGTTCTGCCCAAACCGATCCCGGTTTGGGCAGAACGCTCGTGAGAATCGGCCGGAAAACGCCCGGCGAACTCGCTTCGGGCGCAGCCCGTCTGCGGGGCCGCCCCCCGCGCCTGGCCCGGGACCCCGCGGGGTCGCGCCCGCGCCCCGCCGGAAAGCCCCCCGCGAGTCCGCCGCGCGCGACGCCGACGCCTCCCGCTCCTCAGCGCCCGGGGCTCCCCTCCCTGGCGCGGGCCGGTGGGGCCGGGCGAGCCCCGAGGCCCGGGCTCCAACCCTCGCCTGCCTCCTCAGCCTTCCGAGTCCGGGGTCCTGTGCCCCGGGGCCTCCCCCTGGGCAACCCTGAGTCCCGCGCCCCGAGGCCCCCGACCGCCCCGGCGCCGACGGTGCCCTTCGCAGCCGCGTCCACGCCTCGGGGCGAGAGAAACCTCCGTTCCCCCGCAGGGGGAAGCCGCAGCCCGGGGCGCCCCAGCCGCCCCCAAAGTCGGAGCACGACGCCCGGCCCCAGGCCCTCCCTCAACTCTGCTCCGGGAGGGCTCCCCGGCGCCGGGGCCGCCGGCGGGTCCGCGGCCTCTCGGCGCGTTTTCCGGGGGGCCGCGCCGGGCCCCGAGCGAGAAAGGGCCCGCGGCCCCGGGGACCAGGCCGGTCCCCGGGGCTGCCCAACGCCGGCCGATTCTCACGAGCGTTCTGCCCAAACCGATCCCGGTTTGGGCAGAACGCTCGTGAGAATCGGCCGGAAAACGCCCGGCGAACTCGCTTCGGGCGCAGCCCGTCTGCGGGGCCGCCCCCCGCGCCTGGCCCGGGACCCCGCGGGGTCGCGCCCGCGCCCCGCCGGAAAGCCCCCCGCGAGTCCGCCGCGCGCGACGCCGACGCCTCCCGCTCCTCAGCGCCCGGGGCTCCCCTCCCTGGCGCGGGCCGGTGGGGCCGGGCGGGCCCCGAGGCCCGGGCTCCAACCCTCGCCTGCCTCCTCAGCCTTCCGAGTCCGGGGTCCTGTGCCCCGGGGCCTCCCCCTGGGCAACCCTGAGTCCCGCGCCCCGAGGCCCCCGACCGCCCCGGCGCCGACGGTGCCCTTCGCAGCCGCGTCCACGCCTCGGGGCGAGAGAAACCTCCGTTCCCCCGCAGGGGGAAGCCGCAGCCCGGGGCGCCCCAGCCGCCCCCAAAGTCGGAGCACGACGCCCGGCCCCAGGCCCTCCCTCAACTCTGCTCCGGGAGGGCTCCCCGGCGCCGGGGCCGCCGGCGGGTCCGCGGCCTCTCGGCGCGTTTTCCGGGGGGCCGCGCCGGGCCCCGAGCGAGAAAGGGCCCGCGGCCCCGGGGACCAGGCCGGTCCCCGGGGCTGCCCAACGCCGGCCGATTCTCACGAGCGTTCTGCCCAAACCGATCCCGGTTTGGGCAGAACGCTCGTGAGAATCGGCCGGAAAACGCCCGGCGAACTCGCTTCGGGCGCAGCCCGTCTGCGGGGCCGCCCCCCGCGCCTGGCCCGGGACCCCGCGGGGTCGCGCCCGCGCCCCGCCGGAAAGCCCCCCGCGAGTCCGCCGCGCGCGACGCCGACGCCTCCCGCTCCTCAGCGCCCGGGGCTCCCCTCCCTGGCGCGGGCCGGTGGGGCCGGGCGGGCCCCGAGGCCCGGGCTCCAACCCTCGCCTGCCTCCTCAGCCTTCCGAGTCCGGGGTCCTGTGCCCCGGGGCCTCCCCCTGGGCAACCCTGAGTCCCGCGCCCCGAGGCCCCCGACCGCCCCGGCGCCGACGGTGCCCTTCGCAGCCGCGTCCACGCCTCGGGGCGAGAGAAACCTCCGTTCCCCCGCAGGGGGAAGCCGCAGCCCGGGGCGCCCCAGCCGCCCCCAAAGTCGGAGCACGACGCCCGGCCCCAGGCCCTCCCTCAACTCTGCTCCGGGAGGGCTCCCCGGCGCCAGGGCCGCCGGCGGGTCCGCGGCCTCTCGGCGCGTTTTCCGGGGGGCCGCGCCGGGCCCCGAGCGAGAAAGGGCCCGCGGCCCCTGGGACCAGGCCGGTCGCCGGGGCTGCCCAACGCCGGCCGATTCTCACGAGCGTTCTGCCCAAACCGATCCCGGTTTGGGCAGAACGCTCGTGAGAATCGGCCGGAAAACGCCCGGCGAACTCGCTTCGGGCGCAGCCCGTCTGCGGGGCCGCCCCCCGCGCCTGGCCCGGGACCCCGCGGGGTCGCGCCCGCGGCCCGCCGGAAAGCCCCCCGCGAGTCCGCCGCGCGCGACGCCGACGCCTCCCGCTCCTCAGCGCCCGGGGCTCCCCTCCCTGGCGCGGGCCGGTGGGGCCGGGCGGGCCCCGAGGCCCGGGCTCCAACCCTCGCCTGCCTCCTCAGCCTTCCGAGTCCGGGGACCTGTGCCCCGGGGCCTCCCCCTGGGCAACCCTGAGTCCCGCGCCCCGAGGCCCCCGACCGCCCCGGCGCCGACGGTGCCCTTCGCAGCCGCGTCCACGCCTCGGGGCGAGAGAAACCTCCGTTCCCCCGCAGGGGGAAGCCGCAGCCCGGGGCGCCCCAGCCGCCCCCAAAGTCGGAGCACGACGCCCGGCCCCAGGCCCTCCCTCAACTCTGCTCTGGGAGGGCTCCCCGGCGCCAGGGCCGCCGGCGGGTCCGCGGCCTCTCGGCGCGTTTTCCGGGGGGCCGCGCCGGGCCCCGAGCGAGAAAGGGCCCGCGGCCCCGGGGACCAGGCCGGTCCCCGGGGCTGCCCAACGCCGGCCGATTCTCACGAGCGTTCTGCCCAAACCGATCCCGGTTTGGGCAGAACGCTCGTGAGAATCGGCCGGAAAACGCCCGGCGAACTCGCTTCGGGCGCAGCCCGTCTGCGGGGCCGCCCCCCGCGCCTGGCCCGGGACCCCGCGGGGTCGCGCCCGCGCCCCGCCGGAAAGCCCCCCGCGAGTCCGCCGCGCGCGACGCCGACGCCTCCCGCTCCTCAGCGCCCGGGGCTCCCCTCCCTGGCGCGGGCCGGTGGGGCCGGGCGGGCCCCGAGGCCCGGGCTCCAACCCTCGCCTGCCTCCTCAGCCTTCCGAGTCCGGGGTCCTGTGCCCCGGGGCCTCCCCCTGGGCAACCCTGAGTCCCGCGCCCCGAGGCCCCCGACCGCCCCGGCGCCGACGGTGCCCTTCGCAGCCGCGTCCACGCCTCGGGGCGAGAGAAACCTCCGTTCCCCCGCAGGGGGAAGCCGCAGCCCGGGGCGCCCCAGCCGCCCCCAAAGTCGGAGCACGACGCCCGGCCCCAGGCCCTCCCTCAACTCTGCTCCGGGAGGGCTCCCCGGCGCCGGGGCCGCCGGCGGGTCCGCGGCCTCTCGGCGCGTTTTCCGGGGGGCCGCGCCGGGCCCCGAGCGAGAAAGGGCCCGCGGCCCCGGGGACCAGGCCGGTCCCCGGGGCTGCCCAACGCCGGCCGATTCTCACGAGCGTTCTGCCCAAACCGATCCCGGTTTGGGCAGAACGCTCGTGAGAATCGGCCGGAAAACGCCCGGCGAACTCGCTTCGGGCGCAGCCCGTCTGCGGGGCCGCCCCCCGCGCCTGGCCCGGGACCCCGCGGGGTCGCGCCCGCGCCCCGCCGGAAAGCCCCCCGCGAGTCCGCCGCGCGCGACGCCGACGCCTCCCGCTCCTCAGCGCCCGGGGCTCCCCTCCCTGGCGCGGGCCGGTGGGGCCGGGCGGGCCCCGAGGCCCGGGCTCCAACCCTCGCCTGCCTCCTCAGCCTTCCGAGTCCGGGGTCCTGTGCCCCGGGGCCTCCCCCTGGGCAACCCTGAGTCCCGCGCCCCGAGGCCCCCGACCGCCCCGGCGCCGACGGTGCCCTTCGCAGCCGCGTCCACGCCTCGGGGCGAGAGAAACCTCCGTTCCCCCGCAGGGGGAAGCCGCAGCCCGGGGCGCCCCAGCCGCCCCCAAAGTCGGAGCACGACGCCCGGCCCCAGGCCCTCCCTCAACTCTGCTCCGGGAGGGCTCCCCGGCGCCGGGGCCGCCGGCGGGTCCGCGGCCTCTCGGCGCGTTTTCCGGGGGGCCGCGCCGGGCCCCGAGCGAGAAAGGGCCCGCGGCCCCGGGGACCAGGCCGGTCCCCGGGGCTGCCCAACGCCGGCCGATTCTCACGAGCGTTCTGCCCAAACCGATCCCGGTTTGGGCAGAACGCTCGTGAGAATCGGCCGGAAAACGCCCGGCGAACTCGCTTCGGGCGCAGCCCGTCTGCGGGGCCGCCCCCCGCGCCTGGCCCGGGACCCCGCGGGGTCGCGCCCGCGCCCCGCCGGAAAGCCCCCCGCGAGTCCGCCCCGCGCGACACCGACGCCTCCCGCTCCTCAGCGCCCGGGGCTCCCCTCCCTGGCGCGGGCCGGTGGGGCCGGGCGGGCCCCGAGGCCCGGGCTCCAACCCTCGCCTGCCTCCTCAGCCTTCCGAGTCCGGGGTCCTGTGCCACGGGGCCTCCCCCTGGGCAACCCTGAGTCCCGCGCCCCGAGGCCCCCGACCGCCCCGGTGCCGACGGTGCCCTTCGCAGCCGCGTCCACGCCTCGGGGCGATAGAAACCTCCGTTCCCCCACAGGGGGAAGCCGCAGCCCGGGGCGCCCCAGCCGCCCCCAAAGTCGGAGCACGACGCCCGGCCCCAGGCCCTCCCTCAACTCTGCTCCGGGAGGGCTCCCCGGCGCCGGGGCCGCCGGCGGGTCCGCGGCCTCTCGGCGCGTTTTCCGGGGGGCCGCGCCGGGCCCCGAGCGAGAAAGGGCCCGCGGCCCCGGGGACCAGGCCGGTCCCCGGGGCTGCCCAACGCCGGCCGATTCTCACGAGCGTTCTGCCCAAACCGATCCCGGTTTGGGCAGAACGCTCGTGAGAATCGGCCGGAAAACGCCCGGCGAACTCGCTTCGGGCGCAGCCCGTCTGCGGGGCCGCCCCCCGCGCCTGGCCCGGGACCCCGCGGGGTCGCGCCCGCGCCCCGCCGGAAAGCCCCCCGCGAGTCCGCCGCGCGCGACGCCGACGCCTCCCGCTCCTCAGCGCCCGGGGCTCCCCTCCCTGGCGTGGGCCGGTGGGGCCGGGCGGGCCCCGAGGCCCGGGCTCCAACCCTCGCCTGCCTCCTCAGCCTTCCGAGTCCGGGGTCCTGTGCCCCGGGGCCTCCCCCTGGGCAACCCTGAGTCCCGCGCCCCGAGGCCCCCGACCGCCCCGGCGCCGACGGTGCCCTTCGCAGCCGCGTCCACGCCTCGGGGCGAGAGAAACCTCCGTTCCCCCGCAGGGGGAAGCCGCAGCCCGGGGCGCCCCAGCCGCCCCCAAAGTCGGAGCACGACGCCCGGCCCCAGGCCCTCCCTCAACTCTGCTCCGGGAGGGCTCCCCGGCGCCGGGGCCGCCGGCGGGTCCGCGGCCTCTCGGCGCGTTTTCCGGGGGGCCGCGCCGGGCCCCGAGCGAGAAAGGGCCCGCGGCCCCGGGGACCAGGCCGGTCCCCGGGGCTGCCCAACGCCGGCCGATTCTCACGAGCGTTCTGCCCAAACCGATCCCGGTTTGGGCAGAACGCTCGTGAGAATCGGCCGGAAAACGCCCGGCGAACTCGCTTCGGGCGCAGCCCGTCTGCGGGGCCGCCCCCCGCGCCTGGCCCGGGACCCCGCGGGGTCGCGCCCGCGCCCCGCCGGAAAGCCCCCCGCGATTCCGCCGCGCGCGACGCCGACGCCTCCCGCTCCTCAGCGCCCGGGGCTCCCCTCCCTGGCGCGGGCCGGTGGGGCCGGGCGGGCCCCGAGGCCCGGGCTCCAACCCTCGCCTGCCTCCTCAGCCTTCCGAGTCCGGGGTCCTGTGCCCCGGGGCCTCCCCCTGGGCAACCCTGAGTCCCGCGCCCCGAGGCCCCCGACCGCCCCGGCGCCGACGGTGCCCTCCGCAGCCGCGTCCACGCCTCGGGGCGAGAGAAACCTCCGTTCCCCCGCAGGGGGAAGCCGCAGCCCAGGGCGCCCCAGCCGCCCCCAAAGTCGGAGCACGACGCCCGGCTCCAGGCCCTCCCTCAACTCTGCTCCGGGAGGGCTCCCCGGCGCCGGGGCCGCCGGCGGGTCCGCGGCCTCTCGGCGCGTTTTCCGGGGGGCCGCGCCGGGCCCCGAGCGAGAAAGGGCCCGCGGCCCCTGGGACCAGGCCGGTCGCCGGGGCTGCCCAACGCCGGCCGATTCTCACGAGCGTTCTGCCCAAACCGATCCCGGTTTGGGCAGAACGCTCGTGAGAATCGGCCGGAAAACGCCCGGCGAACTCGCTTCGGGCGCAGCCCGTCTGCGGGGCCGCCCCCCGCGCCTGGCCCGGGACCCCGCGGGGTCGCGCCCGCGCCCCGCCGGAAAGCCCCCCGCGAGTCCGCCGCGCGCGACGCCGACGCCTCCCGCTCCTCAGCGCCCGGGGCTCCCCTCCCTGGCGCGGGCCGGTGGGGCCGGGCGGGCCCCGAGGCCCGGGCTCCAACCCTCGCCTGCCTCCTCAGCCTTCCGAGTCCGGGGTCCTGTGCCCCGGGGCCTCCCCCTGGGCAACCCTGAGTCCCGCGCCCCGAGGCCCCCGACCGCCCCGGCGCCGACGGTGCCCTTCGCAGCCGCGTCCACGCCTCGGGGCGAGAGAAACCTCCGTTCCCCCGCAGGGGGAAGCCGCAGCCCGGGGCGCCCCAGCCGCCCCCAAAGTCGGAGCACGACGCCCGGCCCCAGGCCTTCCCTCAACTCTGCTCCGGGAGGGCTCCCCGGCGCCAGGGCCGCCGGCGGGTCCGCGGCCTCTCGGCGCGTTTTCCGGGGGGCCGCGCCGGGCCCCGAGCGAGAAAGGGCCCGCGGCCCCGGGGACCAGGCCGGTCCCCGGGGCTGCCCAACGCCGGCCGATTCTCACGAGCGTTCTGCCCAAACCGATCCCGGTTTGGGCAGAACGCTCGTGAGAATCGGCCGGAAAACGCCCGGCGAACTCGCTTCGGGCGCAGCCCGTCTGCGGGGCCGCCCCCCGCGCCTGGCCCGGGACCCCGCGGGGTCGCGCCCGCGCCCCGCCGGAAAGCCCCCCGCGAGTCCGCCGCGCGCGACGCCGACGCCTCCCGCTCCTCAGCGCCCGGGGCTCCCCTCCCTGGCGCGGGCCGGTGGGGCCGGGCGGGCCCCGAGGCCCGGGCTCCAACCCTCGCCTGCCTCCTCAGCCTTCCGAGCCCAGGGTCCTGTGCCCCGGGGCCTCCCCCTGGGCAACCCTGAGTCCCGCGCCCCGAGGCCCCCGACCGCCTCGGCGCCGACGGTGCCCTTCGCAGCCGCGTCCACGCCTCGGGGCGAGAGAAACCTCCGTTCCCCCGCAGTGGGAAGCCGCAGCCCGGGGCGCCCCAGCCGCCCCCAAAGTCGGAGCACGACGCCCGGCCCCAGGCCCTCCCTCAACTCTGCTCCGGGAGGGCTCCCCGGCGCCGGGGCCGCCGGCGGGGCCGCGTCCTCTCGGCGCGTTTTCCGGGGGGCCGCGCCGCGCCCCGAGCGAGAAAGGGCCCTCGGCCCCGGGGACCAGGCCGGTCCCCGGGGCTGCCCAACGCCGGCCGATTCTCACGAGCGTTCTGCCCAAACCGATCCCGGTTTGGGCAGAACGCTCGTGAGAATCGGCCGGAAAACGCCCGGCGAACTCGCTTCGGGCGCAGCCCGTCTGCGGGGCCGCCCCCCGCGCCTGGCCCGGGACCCCGCGGGGTCGCGCCCGCGCCCCGCCGGAAAGCCCCCCGCGAGTCCGCCGCGCGCGACGCCGACGCCTCCCGCTCCTCAGCGCCCGGGGCTCCCCTCCCTGGCGCGGGCCGGTGGGGCCGGGCGGGCCCCGAGGCCCGGGCTCCAACCCTCGCCTGCCTCCTCAGCCTTCCGAGTCCGGGGTCCTGTGCCCCGGGGCCTCCCCCTGGGCAACCCTGAGTCCCGCGCCCCGAGGCCCCCGACCGCCCCGGCGCCGACGGTGCCCTTCGCAGCTGCGTCCACGCCTCGGGGCGAGAGAAACCTCCGTTCCCCCGCAGGGGGAAGCCGCAGCCCGGGGCGCCCCAGCCGCCCCCAAAGTCGGAGCACGACGCCCGGCCCCAGGCCCTCCCTCAACTCTGCTCCGGGAGGGCTCCCCGGCGCCGGGGCCGCCGGCGGGTCCGCGGCCTCTCGGCGCGTTTTCCGGGGGGCCGCGCCGGGCCCCGAGCGAGAAAGGGCCCGCAGCCCCGGGGACCAGGCCGGTCCCCGGGGCTGCCCAACGCCGGCCGATTCTCACGAGCGTTCTGCCCAAACCGATCCCGGTTTGGGCAGAACGCTCGTGAGAATCGGCCGGAAAACGCCCGGCGAACTCGCTTCGGGCGCAGCCCGTCTGCGGGGCCGCCCCCCGCGCCTGGCCCGGGACCCCGCGGGGTCGCGCCCGCGCCCCGCCGGAAAGCCCCCCGCGAGTCCGCCGCGCGCGACGCCGACGCCTCCCGCTCCTCAGCGCCCGGGGCTCCCCTCCCTGGCGCGGGCCGGTGGGGCCGGGCGGGCCCCGAGGCCCGGGCTCCAACCCTCGCCTGCCTCCTCAGCCTTCCGATTCCGGGGTCCTGTGCCCCGGGGCCTCCCCCTGGGCAACCCTGAGTCCCGCGCCCCGAGGCCCCCGACCGCCCCGGCGCCGACGGTGCCCTTCGCAGCCGCGTCCACGCCTCGGGGCGAGAGAAACCTCCGTTCCCCCGCAGGGGGAAGCCGCAGCCCGGGGCGCCCCAGCCGCCCCCAAAGTCGGAGCACGACGCCCGGCCCCAGGCCCTCCCTCAACTCTGCTCCGGGAGGGCTCCCCGGCGCCAGGGCCGCCGGCGGGTCCGCGGCCTCTCGGCGCGTTTTCCGGGGGGCCGCGCCGGGCCCCGAGCGAGAAAGGGCCCGCGGCCCCGGGGACCAGGCCGGTCGCCGGGGCTGCCCAACGCCGGCCGATTCTCACGAGCGTTCTGCCCAAACCGATCCCGGTTTGGGCAGAACGCTCGTGAGAATCGGCCGGAAAACGCCCGGCGAACTCGCTTCGGGCGCAGCCCGTCTGCGGGGCCGCCCCCCGCGCCTGGCCCGGGACCCCGCGGGGTCGCGCCCGCGCCCCGCCGGAAAGCCCCCCGCGAGTCCGCCGCGCGCGACGCCGACGCCTCCCGCTCCTCAGCGCCCGGGGCTCCCCTCCCTGGCGCGGGCCGGTGGGGCCGGGCGGGCCCCGAGGCCCGGGCTCCAACCCTCGCCTGCCTCCTCAGCCTTCCGAGTCCGGGGTCCTGTGCCCCGGGGCCTCCCCCTGGGCAACCCTGAGTCCCGCGCCCCGAGGCCCCCGACCGCCCCGGCGCCGACGGTGCCCTTCGCAGCCGCGTCCACGCCTCGGGGCGAGAGAAACCTCCGTTCCCCCGCAGGGGGAAGCCGCAGCCCGGGGCGCCCCAGCCGCCCCCAAAGTCGGAGCACGACGCCCGGCCCCAGGCCCTCCCTCAACTCTGCTCTGGGAGGGCTCCCCGGCGCCGGGGCCGCCGGCGGGTCCGCGGCCTCTCGGCGCGTTTTCCGGGGGGCCGCGCCGGGCCCCGAGCGAGAAAGGGCCCGCGGCCCCGGGGACCAGGCCGGTCCCCGGGGCTGCCCAACGCCGGCCGATTCTCACGAGCGTTCTGCCCAAACCGATCCCGGTTTGGGCAGAACGCTCGTGAGAATCGGCCGGAAAACGCCCGGCGAACTCGCTTCGGGCGCAGCCCGTCTGCGGGGCCGCCCCCCGCGCCTGGCCCGGGACCCCGCGGGGTCGCGCCCGCGCCCCGCCGGAAAGCCCCCCGCGAGTCCGCCGCGCGCGACGCCGACGCCTCCCGCTCCTCAGCGCCCGGGGCTCCCCTCCCTGGCGCGGGCCGGTGGGGCCGGGCGGGCCCCGAGGCCCGGGCTCCAACCCTCGCCTGCCTCCTCAGCCTTCCGAGTCCGGGGTCCTGTGCCCCGGGGCCTCCCCCTGGGCAACCCTGAGTCCCGCGCCCCGAGGCCCCCGACCGCCCCGGCGCCGACGGTGCCCTCCGCAGCCGCGTCCACGCCTCAGGGCGAGAGAAACCTCCGTTCCCTCGCAGGGGGAAGCCGCAGCCCGGGGCGCCCCAGCCGCCCCCAAAGTCGGAGCACGACGCCCGGCCCCAGGCCCTCCCTCAACTCTGCTCCGGGAGGGCTCCCCGGCGCCGGGGCCGCCGGCGGGTCCGCGGCCTCTCGGCGCGTTTTCCGGGGGGCCGCGCCGGGCCCCGAGCGAGAAAGGGCCCGCGGCCCCGGGGACCAGGCCGGTCCCCGGGGCTGCCCAACGCCGGCCGATTCTCACGAGCGTTCTGCCCAAACCGATCCCGGTTTGGGCAGAACGCTCGTGAGAATCGGCCGGAAAACGCCCGGCGAACTCGCTTCGGGCGCAGCCCGTCTGCGGGGCCGCCCCCCGCGCCTGGCCCGGGACCCCGCGGGGTCGCGCCCGCGCCCCGCCGGAAAGCCCCCCGCGAGTCCGCCGCGCGTGACGCCGACGCCTCCCGCTCCTCAGCGCCCGGGGCTCCCCTCCCTGGCGCGGGCCGGTGGGGCCGGGCGGGCCCCGAGGCCCGGGCTCCAACCCTCGCCTGCCTCCTCAGCCTTCCGAGTCCGGGGTCCTGTGCCCCGGGGCCTCCCCCTGGGCAACCCTGAGTCCCGCGCCCCGAGGCCCCCGACCGCCCCGGCGCCGACGGTGCCCTTCGCAGCCGCGTCCACGCCTCGGGGCGAGAGAAACCTCCGTTCCCCCGCAGGGGGAAGCCGCAGCCCGGGGCGCCCCAGCCGCCCCCAAAGTCGGAGCACGACGCACGGCCCCAGGCCCTCCCTCAACTCTGCTCCGGGAGGGCTCCCCGGCGCCGGGGCCGCCGGCGGGTCCGCGGCCTCTCGGCGCGTTTTCCGGGGGGCCGCGCCGGGCCCCGAGCGAGAAAGGGCCCGCGGCCCCGGGGACCAGGCCGGTCGCCGGGGCTGCCCAACGCCGGCCGATTCTCACGAGCGTTCTGCCCAAACCGATCCCGGTTTGGGCAGAACGCTCGTGAGAATCGGCCGGAAAACGCCCGGCGAACTCGCTTCGGGCGCAGCCCGTCTGCGGGGCCGCCCCCCGCGCCTGGCCCGGGACCCCGCGGGGTCGCGCCCGCGCCCCGCCGGAAAGCCCCCCGCGAGTCCGCCGCGCGCGACGCCGACGCCTCCCGCTCCTCAGCGCCCGGGGCTCCCCTCCCTGGCGCGGGCCGGTGGGGCCGGGCGGGCCCCGAGGCCCGGGCTCCAACCCTCGCCTGCCTCCTCAGCCTTCCGAGTCCGGGGTCCTGTGCCCCGGGGCCTCCCCCTGGGCAACCCTGAGTCCCGCGCCCCGAGGCCCCCGACCGCCCCGGCGCCGACGGTGCCCTCCGCAGCCGCGTCCACGCCTCAGGGCGAGAGAAACCTCCGTTCCCCCGCAGGGGGAAGCCGCAGCCCAGGGCGCCCCAGCCGCCCCCAAAGTCGGAGCACGACGCCCGGCCCCAGGCCCTCCCTCAACTCTGCTCCGGGAGGGCTCCCCGGCGCCGGGGCCGCCGGCGGGTCCGCGGCCTCTCGGCGCGTTTTCCGGGGGGCCGCGCCGGGCCCCGAGCGAGAAAGGGCCCGCGGCCCCGGGGACCAGGCCGGTCCCCGGGGCTGCCCAACGCCGGCCGATTCTCACGAGCGTTCTGCCCAAACCGATCCCGGTTTGGGCAGAACGCTCGTGAGAATCGGCCGGAAAACGCCCGGCGAACTCGCTTCGGGCGCAGCCCGTCTGCGGGGCCGCCCCCCGCGCCTGGCCCGGGACCCCGCGGGGTCGCGCCCGCGCCCCGCCGGAAAGCCCCCCGCGAGTCCGCCGCGCGCGACGCCGACGCCTCCCGCTCCTCAGCGCCCGGGGCTCCCCTCCCTGGCGCGGGCCGGTGGGGCCGGGCGGGCCCCGAGGCCCGGGCTCCAACCCTCGCCTGCCTCCTCAGCCTTCCGAGTCCGGGGTCCTGTGCCCCGGGGCCTCCCCCTGGGCAACCCTGAGTCCCGCGCCCCGAGGCCCCCGACCGCCCCGGCGCCGACGGTGCCCTTCGCAGCCGCGTCCACGCCTCGGGGCGAGAGAAACCTCCGTTCCCCTGCAGGGGGAAGCCGCAGCCCGGGGCGCCCCAGCCGCCCCCAAAGTCGGAGCACGACGCCCGGCCCCAGGCCCTCCCTCAACTCTGCTCCGGGAGGGCTCCCCGGCGCCGGGGCCGCCGGCGGGTCCGCGGCCTCTCGGCGCGTTTTCCGGGGGGCCGCGCCGGGCCCCGAGCGAGAAAGGGCCCGCGGCCCCGGGGACCAGGCCGGTCCCCGGGGCTGCCCAACGCCGGCCGATTCTCACGAGCGTTCTGCCCAAACCGATCCCGGTTTGGGCAGAACGCTCGTGAGAATCGGCCGGAAAACGCCCGGCGAACTCGCTTCGGGCGCAGCCCGTCTGCGGGGCCGCCCCCCGCGCCTGGCCCGGGACCCCGCGGGGTCGCGCCCGCGCCCCGCCGGAAAGCCCCCCGCGAGTCCGCCCCGCGCGACACCGACGCCTCCCGCTCCTCAGCGCCCGGGGCTCCCCTCCCTGGCGCGGGCCGGTGGGGCCGGGCGGGCCCCGAGGCCCGGGCTCCAACCCTCGCCTGCCTCCTCAGCCTTCCGAGTCCGGGGTCCTGTGCCCCGGGGCCTCCCCTTGGGCAACCCTGAGTCCCGCGCCCCGAGGCCCCCGACCGCCCCGGTGCCGACGGTGCCCTTGGCAGCCGCGTCCACGCCTCGGGGCGAGAGAAACCTCCGTTCCCCCACAGGGGGAAGCCGCAGCCCGGGGCGCCCCAGCCACCCCCAAAGTCGGAGCACGACGCCCGGCCCCAGGCCCTCCCTCAACTCTGCTCCGGGAGGGCTCCCCGGCGCCGGGGCCGCCGGCGGGTCCGCGGCCTCTCGGCGCGTTTTCCGGGGGGCCGCGCCGGGCCCCGAGCGAGAAAGGGCCCGCGGCCCCGGGGACCAGGCCGGTCCCCGGGGCTGCCCAACGCCGGCCGATTCTCACGAGCGTTCTGCCCAAACCGATCCCGGTTTGGGCAGAACGCTCGTGAGAATCGGCCGGAAAACGCCCGGCGAACTCGCTTCGGGCGCAGCCCGTCTGCGGGGCCGCCCCCCGCGCCTGGCCCGGGACCCCGCGGGGTCGCGCCCGCGCCCCGCCGGAAAGCCCCCCGCGAGTCCGCCGCGCGCGACGCCGACGCCTCCCGCTCCTCAGCGCCCGGGGCTCCCCTCCCTGGCGCGGGCCGGTGGGGCCGGGCGGGCCCCGAGGCCTGGGCTCCAACCCTCGCCTGCCTCCTCAGCCTTCCGAGTCCGGGGTCCTGTGCCCCGGGGCCTCCCCCTGGGCAACCCTGAGTCCCGCGCCCCGAGGCCCCCGACCGCCCCGGCGCCGACGGTGCCCTTCGCAGCCGCGTCCACGCCTCGGGGCGAGAGAAACCTCCGTTCCCCCGCAGGGGGAAGCCGCAGCCCGGGGCGCCCCAGCCGCCCCCAAAGTCGGAGCACGACGCCCGGCCCCAGGCCCTCCCTCAACTCTGCTCCGGGAGGGCTCCCCGGCGCCGGGGCCGCCGGCGGGTCCGCGGCCTCTCGGCGCGTTTTCCGGGGGGCCGCGCCGGGCCCCGAGCGAGAAAGGGCCCGCGGCCCCGGGGACCAGGCCGGTCCCCGGGGCTGCCCAACGCCGGCCGATTCTCACGAGCGTTCTGCCCAAACCGATCCCGGTTTGGGCAGAACGCTCGTGAGAATCGGCCGGAAAACGCCCGGCGAACTCGCTTCGGGCGCAGCCCGTCTGCGGGGCCGCCCCCCGCGCCTGGCCCGGGACCCCGCGGGGTCGCGCCCGCGCCCCGCCGGAAAGCCCCCCGCGAGTCCGCCGCGCGCGACGCCGACGCCTCCCGCTCCTCAGCGCCCGGGGCTCCCCTCTTTGGCGCGGGCCGGTGGGGCCGGGCGGGCCCCGAGGCCCGGGCTCCAACCCTCGCCTGCCTCCTCAGCCTTCCGAGTCCGGGGTCCTGTGCCCCGGGGCCTCCCCCTGGGCAACCCTGAGTCCCGCGCCCCGAGGCCCCCGACCGCCCCGGCGCCGACGGTGCCCTTCGCAGCCGCGTCCACGCCTCGGGGCGAGAGAAACCTCCGTTCCCCCGCAGGGGGAAGCCGCAGCCCGGGGCGCCCCAGCCGCCCCCAAAGTCGGAGCACGACGCCCGGCCCCAGGCCCTCCCTCAACTCTGCTCCGGGAGGGCTCCCCGGCGCCGGGGCCGCCGGCGGGTCCGCGGCCTCTCGGCGCGTTTTCCGGGGGGCCGCGCCGGGCCCCGAGCGAGAAAGGGCCCGCGGCCCCGGGGACCAGGCCGGTCCCCGGGGCTGCCCAACGCCGGCCGATTCTCACGAGCGTTCTGCCCAAACCGATCCCGGTTTGGGCAGAACGCTCGTGAGAATCGGCCGGAAAACGCCCGGCGAACTCGCTTCGGGCGCAGCCCGTCTGCGGGGCCGCCCCCCGCGCCTGGCCCGGGACCCCGCGGGGTCGCGCCCGCGCCCCGCCGGAAAGCCCCCCGCGAGTCCGCCGCGCGCGACGCCGACGCCTCCCGCTCCTCAGCGCCCGGGGCTCCCCTCCCTGGCGCGGGCCGGTGGGGCCGGGCGGGCCCCGAGGCCCGGGCTCCAACCCTCGCCTGCCTCCTCAGCCTTCCGAGTCCGGGGTCCTGTGCCCCGGGGCCTCCCCCTGGGCAACCCTGAGTCCCGCGCCCCGAGGCCCCCGACCGCCCCGGCGCCGACGGTGCCCTTCGCAGCCGCGTCCACGCCTCGGGGCGAGAGAAACCTCCGTTCCCCCGCAGGGGGAAGCCGCAGCCCGGGGCGCCCCAGCCGCCCCCAAAGTCGGAGCACGACGCCCGGCCCCAGGCCCTCCCTCAACTCTGCTCCGGGAGGGCTCCCCGGCGCCGGGGCCGCCGGCGGGTCCGCGGCCTCTCGGCGCGTTTTCCGGGGGGCCGCGCCGGGCCCCGAGCGAGAAAGGGCCCGCGGCCCCGGGGACCAGGCCGGTCCCCGGGGCTGCCCAACGCCGGCCGATTCTCACGAGCGTTCTGCCCAAACCGATCCCGGTTTGGGCAGAACGCTCGTGAGAATCGGCCGGAAAACGCCCGGCGAACTCGCTTCGGGCGCAGCCCGTCTGCGGGGCCGCCCCCCGCGCCTGGCCCGGGACCCCGCGGGGTCGCGCCCGCGCCCCGCCGGAAAGCCCCCCGCGAGTCCGCCGCGCGCGACGCCGACGCCTCCCGCTCCTCAGCGCCCGGGGCTCCCCTCCCTGGCGCGGGCCGGTGGGGCCGGGCGGGCCCCGAGGCCCGGGCTCCAACCCTCGCCTGCCTCCTCAGCCTTCCGAGTCCGGGGTCCTGTGCCCCGGGGCCTCCCCCTGGGCAACCCTGAGTCCCGCGCCCCGAGGCCCCCGACCGCCCCGGTGCCGACGGTGCCCTTCGCAGCCGCGTCCACGCCTCGGGGCGAGAGAAACCTCCGTTCCCCCACAGGGGGAAGCCGCAGCCCGGGGCGCCCCAGCCACCCCCAAAGTCGGAGCACGACGCCCGGCCCCAGGCCCTCCCTCAACTCTGCTCCGGGAGGGCTCCCCGGCGCCGGGGCCGCCGGCGGGTCCGCGGCCTCTCGGCGCGTTTTCCGGGGGGCCGCGCCGGGCCCCGAGCGAGAAAGGGCCCGCGGCCCCGGGGACCAGGCCGGTCCCCGGGGCTGCCCAACGCCGGCCGATTCTCACGAGCGTTCTGCCCAAACCGATCCCGGTTTGGGCAGAACGCTCGTGAGAATCGGCCGGAAAACGCCCGGCGAACTCGCTTCGGGCGCAGCCCGTCTGCGGGGCCGCCCCCCGCGCCTGGCCCGGGACCCCGCGGGGTCGCGCCCGCGCCCGCCGGAAAGCACCCCGCGAGTCCGCCGCGCGCGACGCCGACGCCTCCCGCTCCTCAGCGCCCGGGGCTCCCCTCCCTGGCGCGGGCCGGTGGGGCCGGGCGGGCCCCGAGGCCCGGGCTCCAACCCTCGCCTGCCTCCTCAGCCTTCCGAGTCCGGGGTCCTGTGCCCCGGGGCCTCCCCCTGGGCAACCCTGAGTCCCGCGCCCCGAGGCCCCCGACCGCCCCGGCGCCGACGGTGCCCTTCGCAGCCGCGTCCACGCCTCGGGGCGAGAGAAACCTCCGTTCCCCCGCAGGGGGAAGCCGCAGCCCGGGGCGCCCCAGCCGCCCCCAAAGTCGGAGCACGACGCCCGGCCCCAGGCCCTCCCTCAACTCTGCTCCGGGAGGGCTCCCCGGCGCCGGGGCCGCCGGCGGGTCCGCGGCCTCTCGGCGCGTTTTCCGGGGGGCCGCGCCGGGCCCCGAGCGAGAAAGGGCCCGCGGCCCCGGGGACCAGGCCGGTCCCCGGGGCTGCCCAACGCCGGCCGATTCTCACGAGCGTTCTGCCCAAACCGATCCCGGTTTGGGCAGAACGCTCGTGAGAATCGGCCGGAAAACGCCCGGCGAACTCGCTTCGGGCGCAGCCCGTCTGCGGGGCCGCCCCCCGCGCCTGGCCCGGGACCCCGCGGGGTCGCGCCCGCGCCCCGCCGGAAAGCCCCCCGCGAGTCCGCCGCGCGCGACGCCGACGCCTCCCGCTCCTCAGCGCCCGGGGCTCCCCTCCCTGGCGCGGGCCGGTGGGGCCGGGCGGGCCCCGAGGCCCGGGCTCCAACCCTCGCCTGCCTCCTCAGCCTTCCGAGTCCGGGGTCCTGTGCCCCGGGGCCTCCCCCTGGGCAACCCTGAGTCCCGCGCCCCGAGGCCCCCGACCGCCCCGGCGCCGACGGTGCCCTTCGCAGCCGCGTCCACGCCTCGGGGCGAGAGAAACCTCCGTTCCCCCGCAGGGGGAAGCCGCAGCCCGGGGCGCCCCAGCCGCCCCCAAAGTCGGAGCACGACGCCCGGCCCCAGGCCCTCCCTCAACTCTGCTCCGGGAGGGCTCCCCGGCGCCGGGGCCGCCGGCGGGTCCGCGGCCTCTCGGCGCGTTTTCCGGGGGGCCGCGCCGGGCCCCGAGCGAGAAAGGGCCCGCGGCCCCGGGGACCAGGCCGGTCCCCGGGGCTGCCCAACGCCGGCCGATTCTCACGAGCGTTCTGCCCAAACCGATCCCGGTTTGGGCAGAACGCTCGTGAGAATCGGCCGGAAAACGCCCGGCGAACTCGCTTCGGGCGCAGCCCGTCTGCGGGGCCGCCCCCCGCGCCTGGCCCGGGACCCCGCGGGGTCGCGCCCGCGCCCCGCCGGAAAGCCCCCCGCGAGTCCGCCGCGCGCGACGCCGACGCCTCCCGCTCCTCAGCGCCCGGGGCTCCCCTCCCTGGCGCGGGCCGGTGGGGCCGGGCGGGCCCCGAGGCCCGGGCTCCAACCCTCGCCTGCCTCCTCAGCCTTCCGAGTCCGGGGTCCTGTGCCCCGGGGCCTCCCCCTGGGCAACCCTGAGTCCCGCGCCCCGAGGCCCCCGACCGCCCCGGCGCCGACGGTGCCCTTCGCAGCCGCGTCCACGCCTCGGGGCGAGAGAAACCTCCGTTCCCCCGCAGGGGGAAGCCGCAGCCCGGGGCGCCCCAGCCGCCCCCAAAGTCGGAGCACGACGCCCGGCCCCAGGCCCTCCCTCAACTCTGCTCCGGGAGGGCTCCCCGGCGCCGGGGCCGCCGGCGGGTCCGCGGCCTCTCGGCGCGTTTTCCGGGGGGCCGCGCCGGGCCCCGAGCGAGAAAGGGTCCGCGGCCCCGGGGACCAGGCCGGTCCCCGGGGCTGCCCAACGCCGGCCGATTCTCACGAGCGTTCTGCCCAAACTGATCCCGGTTTGGGCAGAACGCTCGTGAGAATCGGCCGGAAAACGCCCGGCGAACTCGCTTCGGGCGCAGCCCGTCTGCGGGGCCGCCCCCCGCGCCTGGCCCGGGACCCCGCGGGGTCGCGCCCGCGCCCCGCCGGAAAGCCCCCCGCGAGTCCGCCGCGCGCGACGCCGACGCCTCCCGCTCCTCAGCGCCCGGGGCTCCCCTCCCTGGCGCGGGCCGGTGGGGCCGGGCGGGCCCCGAGGCCCGGGCTCCAACCCTCGCCTGCCTCCTCAGCCTTCCGAGTCCGGGGTCCTGTGCCCCGGGGCCTCCCCCTGGGCAACCCTGAGTCCCGCGCCCCGAGGCCCCCGACCGCCCCGGCGCCGACGGTGCCCTTCGCAGCCGCGTCCACGCCTCGGGGCGAGAGAAACCTCCGTTCCCCCGCAGGGGGAAGCCGCAGCCCGGGGCGCCCCAGCCGCCCCCAAAGTCGGAGCACGACGCCCGGCCCCAGGCCCTCCCTCAACTCTGCTCTGGGAGGGCTCCCCGGCGCCGGGGCCGCCGGCGGGTCCGCGGCCTCTCGGCGCGTTTTCCGGGGGGCCGCGCCGGGCCCCGAGCGAGAAAGGGCCCGCGGCCCCGGGGACCAGGCCGGTCCCCGGGGCTGCCCAACGCCGGCCGATTCTCACGAGCGTTCTGCCCAAACCGATCCCGGTTTGGGCAGAACGCTCGTGAGAATCGGCCGGAAAACGCCCGGCGAACTCGCTTCGGGCGCAGCCCGTCTGCGGGGCCGCCCCCCGCGCCTGGCCCGGGACCCCGCGGGGTCGCGCCCGCGCCCCGCCGGAAAGCCCCCCGCGAGTCCGCCGCGCGCGACGCCGACGCCTCCCGCTCCTCAGCGCCCGGGGCTCCCCTCCCTGGCGCGGGCCGGTGGGGCCGGGCGGGCCCCGAGGCCCAGGCTCCAACCCTCGCCTGCCTCCTCAGCCTTCCGAGTCCGGGGTCCTGTGCCCCGGGGCCTCCCGCTGGGCAACCCTGAGTCCCGCGCCCCGAGGCCCCCGACCGCCCCGGCGCCGACGGTGCCCTTCGCAGCCGCGTCCACGCCTCGGGGCGAGAGAAACCTCCGTTCCCTCGCAGGGGGAAGCCGCAGCCCGGGGCGCCCCAGCCGCCCCCAAAGTCGGAGCACGACGCCCGGCCCCAGGCCCTCCCTCAACTCTGCTCCGGGAGGGCTCCCCGGCGCCGGGGCCGCCGGCGGGTCCGCGGCCTCTCGGCGCGTTTTCGGGGGGCCGTGCCGGGCCCCGAGCGAGAAAGGGCCCGCGGCCCCGGGGACCAGGCCGGTCCCCGGGGCTGCCCAACGCCGGCCGATTCTCACGAGCGTTCTGCCCAAACCGATCCCGGTTTGGGCAGAACGCTCGTGAGAATCGGCCGGAAAACGCCCGGCGAACTCGCTTCGGGCGCAGCCCGTCTGCGGGGCCGCCCCCCGCGCCTGGCCCGGGACCCCGCGGGGTCGCGCCCACGCCCCGCCGGAAAGCCCCCCGCGAGTCCGCCGCGCGCGACGCCGACGCCTCCCGCTCCTCAGCGCCCGGGGCTCCCCTCCCTGGCGCGGGCCGGTGGGGCCGGGCGGGCCCCGAGGCCCGGGCTCCAACCCTCGCCTGCCTCCTCAGCCTTCCGAGTCCGGGGTCCTGTGCCCCGGGGCCTCCCCCTGGGCAACCCTGAGTCCCGCGCCCCGAGGCCCCCGACCGCCCCGGCGCCGACGGTGCCCTTCGCAGCCGCGTCCACGCCTCGGGGCGAGAGAAACCTCCGTTCCCCCGCAGGGGGAAGCCGCAGCCCGGGGCGCCCCAGCCGCCCCCAAAGTCGGAGCACGACGCCCGGCCCCAGGCCCTCCCTCAACTCTGCTCCGGGAGGGCTCCCCGGCGCCGGGGCTGCCGGCGGGTCCGCGGCCTCTCGGCGCGTTTTCCGGGGGGCCGCGCCGGGCCCCGAGCGAGAAAGGGCCCGCGGCCCCGGGGACCAGGCCGGTCCCCGGGGCTGCCCAACGCCGGCCGATTCTCACGAGCGTTCTGCCCAAACCGATCCCGGTTTGGGCAGAACGCTCGTGAGAATCGGCCGGAAAACGCCCGGCGAACTCGCTTCGGGCGCAGCCCGTCTGCGGGGCCGCCCCCCGCGCCTGGCCCGGGACCCCGCGGGGTCGCGCCCGCGCCCCGCCGGAAAGCCCCCCGCGAGTCCGCCGCGCGCGACGCCGACGCCTCCCGCTCCTC
>NW_027666452.1:0-34572 GCF_963455335.1 Martes martes | reverse complement strand
CCTCCTCCCAACACACACATATTTTGCTCCCATTCATTCTCCACATGTTGATACATTCACCTAGGCTCAAAACTGCTTGTACTCTGCTGCTGGCCTGGGAAGTATTCTGTCTCTAAGAGGTCTTTGCACATCCCCAAGCTCTTCTGCTACGACTTGGTGTTAATGTTACTCTAACTCTGAGTTTCCAGGAGCCTGGAGGGCAACTCTACCACCTCTACCTCCCATACACACTCCTGGCTCCTGGCTGTGCTCTCTTCTCAGCCTTCAAACCCTCGTCTGCCCCTTTACCTGCTGAAATCCTTGCTTGTCAGTCAAGTCCTCGTTCAAATGCCCAATTCCTCAAGTAAACTTTCACCGTCCCCCTACCTTAAATTTGGTCTCTCCTTTTGCGGCCATTCTGTGGCTTAAAAGACTTTTGATGGTAATGCCAAACTCATTCTCAACGGCCAGAGATGTAGCTGTTGGCATCGTCAGGTCACTGAATACCTTTCTGTCATGTCTTCTTTCCAAAGTATGTGAAATAGAAATAAAAATCAAAGTTCCCTTTCTTTAGTCAGCTCCCCCAAAGAGTGAAGCCAATGCTGTGCTCTTTGATGCAATCTAGCTGTTCTGTACGCATTTTTACGTTGCTTTTGGAAATATTCTAATTCCCAGATTGTTTTAATTTCTGGAAAGGTTTAGGACAACCTTATTGATACTGGGGAGTCATGAATGCAAAAGAGAGTGTGCAAATAGTGTTCTGGCTATAATTTCTGATAAGACCCATCAGCTTTCCAAGAGGTGGGAGAGTAGGGAGGGCTTGGAAAAGCATTCACAGCAACCTTTCTAAATTGCTCAGGCCACCAGATGGGCCAGTCTGAACCCAATGGACAGCTGTCTTGATGGATTGAAGAAAACTTCTCCCCTGCTTCTTGCTGCTTCAATTCCTCCTTTTTACGTTTCCTTGGGGCTTGGGGAGTACTTTGGGTGGGAGAAATTGAGTTTAACAATTAATTAGCTTCCAATGAAGCAAAAAATACCAGTGCAGGAACATTTGGATAATGGGAGATGTGTGAATTCTCTAAAAATAATTTAAAGAGTCAAAAGTGGAGAGGGAGTAGGAAAACAGAAAAAACAGGGACCTGCTACATTTAATCATAAGCCTCAGTACCATTCAACTTTTTAAAATTACATGTATATATTACATTATTTGATAAAATAATTCATTTTTGAAAGAACTGTTTTATATATCGAACTGGAGCGTCTATCAGTTCTTAGTCTCCTCAAACGGCACAGTGTGGCTTAAAGTAGAAAGCCTAACTCAGTGGTTCTCAACCCTGGCTACTCATTAAAATCAACTGCCCAGAGTCAGAGGGGCTTTAAAAATACCTGTGATCTGGGGTGTGTGGGTGTTGCAGACGGTGCAGTCGGTTGAGTGCCCGACTCTTGATTTCAGCTCAGGTCTGGATCTCAGGGTCATGAGTTCAAGCCCCATGTTGGGCTTCACACTGGATGTGGCACCTACTCAAAACAAACAAACAAACAACCTAGTGATCAGACCAAACACTCAACCAATTAAATAAGCGTCTCCAGGCATGGGCTGGAGCATCTGCATTTATTAAAAGTCACCCAGATGTTTGTAATATGCCACCAGGTTGAGAACTATTGAACCCAAGTCTGTTCTTTCTGTCCTCAAACAGATGTCTGCACACATTTCTCTTCCCATCAGACTGTGGGTTTCCTGAGAGTAAGGATGGTCACTTACACATCTTTATTTCCCCAAATGCCACTAGTGCAGTGCCTCAAATGTGGCAGGTGCTCAGTAATTATTTGTTGAATGGACTTGCTGCCTTCAGAAAATCAGAATCTGCTAGAGACAATGACTCTATTCATTGAAATAGATTATCTAGTTTTGGAGGCTTCAAAGAGGTCAGTGTGCAGAATAATCAGCACTGAAATAATGAAGAATAAGAGAATGAAGGAATTTAAGCTGTTTTTAGAAAGGGGCAAAATTAAAGGCCCAGGTTACTGGAAGTTCATTAGATTTGAGTTTGAGATTTGGCACTGGTGGGGGCTAAGAGTAATTGACTTAGAAATGTAAACTTTTCTACAGACTCTCAATATACTGAATAAAACTGTTTGCTTGATGAAATAACTTACCTGTGATAAGCATCTAAAATTTACTTTAAAAAAGAAGGGTGATATAATTTTATTATGCAAATTTGAGAAATGGACAAAGACAAAATAAAAAGTTCTTATCATCTTGTTATCCAGGCATACCTTTTTAAAAATTTTTTGCTTATTTATTTGCATTCTTCTTTGATATACAAAAATAGTATATTATGATCTAGTTGTACGATCAGTTTTATATCCTGTGTGCATTTTCTCCTTTGAACTTTTTTATGAAGCATTGTTGTAGATTACATTAGTGTTCCCAATCCTTCATCACCCTCCCTCCTATACTCTTTGTAGTTCCTAACATTACATCAGGAGGATATTTCCCACCCACATGGTGTGAGTGTGGCCATGTGACTTTATATGACCAATGAAATGTCAGTCGTTGTGATGCACACAGTCTTTACCATTTCAGCAGTAGGCCTCTTCTCTTGGGCCACTTCTCTGGCCATGCAAAGACTAGGTTTGGGCAACCCACCAGTCACTGATGAGTGACAGATGGGAAGAGGGCTTGGCACTTAGCCAAGTTCGACTGATCCTGACTATGTTAACTGAAACCCAGCTGACCTACAAATGCCTATGTGAGAAATACATGGTTATTATTGTCTGTCTGAGATGTCAAGATTTTTGCAGCAGGTTAGCATAATTTTACACCATTAAATTAAGCCAGGCACATAGGCATACAGCCTTTTCTTTCTTTGGTATATTTATAAATCCTCAGAGAGGAGATTCCTGGATCAAAAAGGTGGCCTAGATAAAAGACTCACCTCATTTATGTAGGGTTCTGATGGGAAGTGGATAGGAAAAGCCCAAGGACTGTACTTGACCATGCAGATGCATTGCCTCCAATGAGAGAACAAGATGCTGAAATCAGATTTGATGACAAAAGGGCACTGGTGTCTCAGAAACAGCTGCATGGAGAATAAAACCAAGGCTCATCACCCTAGCCCAGGACCTAAGAGGAAGATCTTAACTTGGAGAATTACAGATGGGACCATTGTATAAACTTAACATTATATAGAAAAGATACTCTGGTTACTTGAAACCAATGTATGGTACTATCTCAGAGAAAAAACAAAACAAGATGTCTTTGACCATCAAGGACTTTTTTTCTGAAGAGAAACTGTAGCATGGAGAACCCCATTTAGGGAAAGTG
Source organism: Martes martes (assembly GCF_963455335.1). NCBI lineage: Eukaryota > Metazoa > Chordata > Mammalia > Carnivora > Mustelidae > Martes > Martes martes. The sequence goes on along the minus strand of NW_027666452.1, from coordinate 31,262 downwards.
GAAGAAGTGGAGAGGTAAACTAGATTTCCCAAGAAGCTGAGCTGCACCAGTTTCCCCAATGTTTTGGGGAAGCTGAACATTAAATTGTTTTCGAGAAGCTTCTATTTGAAATAAGTACAAAATTTAAAGTAACTGTATATGACTATTTATCAAGTGCTTACTATAAGCAGCGACTAAGGCTGGTTGCTAACGCTTTGCCTACACTCTCACATCTCTGTGAGGTAGATACACATTATCTCCATTTTAGAGATGATAAAACTGAGGCACAGAGAATTTCACTTTCTTAAAGGTACCTGTCTGGTAGGTGTCCACACTGGGTAAATAAGTGGACCCTTTGATATGGTACTCTTAACTTTGAGAATGTATAAATACTCTGAAAATACTCTCCAGAGGAGGGGGAAAATACTCATGTTTGCTCTCAGGATCCTCTGTCAAACTCTTATCTCTAGAAAGCACCGGGTTCCACTGTAAGAGAAATAGCTGACTAGCCTACACTGTTTCCTATATTTAACATCTGTCACGTCTCCCAGAGACTCCTGATCATTCTGGAAAAAACTGAATTTCTTCTTCTATAAATCTCAGGATTAGATTTGGGCCATATTCCTGACTTGTCCAAGGTCAGGCACTCCTAACAGGAACTGCTGCTGTATCTTGGCTTCTCCTACTGTGACAGTGAAGGTGATTTAGAATGCAAAGTCTCCACATTCCTTCTTCCCTTAAAATCCCTTAGAATATATTTATACCCATATCTATCTATCTATAAGAGTGGAGCTTGCTGGTTATCAAATGAAATGGCATTTCAAAAGATTCAGGGACAGTGTTTTCCCTCTGAATCTACCTCTCCCATAAAGGGAAAAGGGGTCTTGAGCTGCCCCATCAATACCTTCAGTTGAGAGGGGACCATGATTGTGCCAGACTGACACTGACCTTGCATTCCAACTCCAAATTAATTTTCAGTAAATGAGCTTCAAAGAAGTAAGTTTTCAATTTTGTTCCTTCTTTCATCTCCGCCTAAAATGCAGGAGAAGAATGAGAAATTAAGGCATAGCTACTATGTGCTTTCTCTTCTTATTGTTTACAGTTTCAAAATTATCCCAGGCTATTTGAATTTAAAATCCACCTTCAGGGGTGCGTGGGTGGCTCAGTCAGTTAAGCGTCTGTCTCTTGATTTCTGCTCAGGTCCTGATCTCTGGAGCCCTGGGATCAAGCCCTGGGGTAGGCTCCCTGCTCAGTGGGGAGGCTGCTTCTCCCACTCCCTCTGCCCTCCTCCCAGTTCATGCCCTCTTTCTCTCAAATAAATAAATAAAATCTTAAAAAAAAAAAAAAAGAACAAAATCCATCTTCGGGGCACCTGGGTAGCTCAGCTAGTTCGGTGTCTGACTTTTGATTTTGGCTCATGTCATCATCTCAGGGTCGTGGGATTGGGCTCTGAGGTGGGCATGGAGCCTGTTTAAGATTCTCTCTCTCTCCCTCTGCACTCACGCCCAGCTCATTCGTGCTCTCTCTTCTCTCTCTAAAAATAAATAAATAAAATACTTAAAATTCACCTTCACCCCTGCTTTAATCAGGGAAGGCTATCCTCTTGGCCCAATTATTAAGCTTGGAGGAGGTATGTGTTGGGCCAGGGTAGGGGAGGTGAGGGATCCAGGAACTTGCTTCCAAAAGTTTGATATGACAAATACACACTATCAGTCAATGGGTAATCCATCAAAATACTTCTACAGGTCCATTCCTGTATCTTCTACTCTACAAGATTATATATAACCTATACCTATAACCTATATATAACCTATAATAAGTACTATGTGTCAGATGCTAAGATTATTTATTTATTTATTTGAGAGAGAGGGAGAGTAAGAGAGAGCATGAGAGGGGAGAGGGTCAGAGAGAGAGGCAGACTCCCTGCCGAGCAGGGAGCCCAATGCAGGACCTGGTCCCGGACTCCAGGATCATGACCTGAGCTGAAGGCAGCTGCCCAACCAACTGAGCCACCCAGGCACCCTGTGCAAAATGTTTTAAACATAGTATCTTTTATCCTCCCAGCCGCTGTTGAATTATATACAGCAACCCCATGTAAGGTAGGATAAGGTGATGTTCAGAACAAGAGTCCTAAGGGTCAGCCTGACACTGACCTCAGGATCAAGATAATTTCCCCCTTTAAGACTCCACTTCCCCTCTGTAAAACAAAGATGAAATTCGTACCTGTGCTTTAGATAAAGATGAGGATTAAAATAAATAATACATTGAAGTAAATGTGACCAGTGGGTGGAAAGCTCTTGATAAATTTTGATCCTGATTAGATTTAATTTAGTTGAGGAAGCTATACTTAAAGGTAAATACCTTTCCCAAGATCACAGACCTACTAGGTTCTGAACCCAAGATCTGAACTCAAGTCAACCTGACTCCAAAGTCCATTTAAGCCTCTATGCCCTTCTGCCTTCCTGTACATCAAAGCCAAACTCATGAGTCTTCATATTAACAGGAATTTATTTGATTTGGGTATATTTTGAATATTGTGATATTAAGCAGCAGGGTGATTGTTAACTTTTAAAAATTTTCTGAAAAATCAATAGGATACCTAAAATGACCTACATAATGGACATGTTTGAGAAAAGCATCTTCTACACTAAGAATCTTCAAAACTATACCTTTCATTACCAGGTCTGTTTAGTGACATTGCAGAAAGATTCAGAGTCGAGAGGGACAAAAGAAAACTCACCCGCATTCCTGCCGCCATACCACACAGCTGTTCATATTTCTGCTTACTCATCTCCAGTGTCAGCCCATTGGCAGATATATTTTAGCAGAGTTGTAATCACAGTGCACAATACATTTTGTATCCTGTTTGGCTGGATTGCTCTACATGCCCTCCTCACTCTGCAGTCTCCCATACAGAAAGTGCAACATTGTTCATGTGGCTTCTAAGGGAGGGGTGACTCTCAGCGCAGCAGAGACTCTCTGGTGTCCCTGTGGGTTTCTTGGCTCCGTCTACCTGAACCTCCGTCCACAGAGAGGAAGATGATGACGGGCCAGTAAAAGACGCAAAAGCTCTTGAGCAAACTCCATAAGATACTGGGATGGGCAGGGAAGTGCAGACATTTGAGGGAACTCAGCAGTGGAGTAACACAATTAGGACAGAAGCATTCTTCTTCCTTCCTTTGCCCACAGGTCATGTGAGAAGCTGGCACGGGGGGCTGTGTGCTCCCCGAAGAGTGGGAATCGCTGGGTGCACTGCCCAGGAGGTCTATAAAACCAAATCCCGCTTGCCCAAAGGTACCTAAGCAGTACCTTCCAAATTTACCTGACAAGAATCACCTGGTGTGATTGTTAAATTCCAGATTCCCTGGGCCCCACCCCCATACCCCCTCAGCTCTAGAGCAGGTGCTTGAGAGTCTGTACTTTGGAGACCATTTGGGAAGCATTGTATTGAATGTTGAAATGCATGGGCCAGTGGTTGGATGACAGATGAACACCCAGCCACTAAGGCTGCTTTGTGGCAATAACCATAGCTTCCATGGGGCTGAGCTTGAAGATATTCATGTACTTTTGTGGGTTTCAGAGTTGAATGTGACAAGATTCAAATATGGACTCAAGCACCCAAATGTAATCTGGGCAGGTTAACTGACTTTTTTTTTTTTTTTTTTTTTTTTATAAAATGGAAAAGAAAAATCTCTCAGATGGTTGTTATAAAGATTAAGTGCTTTTTGTTGTTGTTGTTGTGTGTACTTGGCACAAATCCGAGTGTCAAAAGCAGTAGCTATTAAACCACTAATAAATTCTCAGGGCCTTGCATATGGTCAAACTCTGATTAGGAAAGCTATTTTATCAACAATGTTACTTAACCCTTCTGAAGCTTAGTTCCTTCCCAGGAATAAGGAGGTACTATGAAATGCTTATTAGGACAGGGTTTGGCACAACACTAATCCTCTAGGAACAGTGGCTATTGAGACATCCTCTGGCCCCTGCTGTGTTTTTCTCAGTGGACACTTTCCAAATATGATTTTTTTTAAAGGCTGTGTCTCTCCAGTAATTTGTGGGTTGGAATACTTTTCTGAAATCAGATAATTAGCCACTCTATTTGCCACAGGTAGGCAATGTCATGAAGTGATGACACTGGCCAGATTTGGTACAAATTGGATTTGGGTGGCAATCTGTAATACTAATAATTGCTATGACAGTCCACCACAAATAGTAAGCCAATAGATGGTGATAATAAGAGCTAGGAGGAGCACCTGGGTGGCTCAGTGGGTTAAGCCTCTGCCTTCAGCTCAGGTCATGATCTCAGGGTCCTGGGATCAAGCCCCACATCGGGCTCTCTGCTCAGCAGGGAGCCTGCTTACCCCTCTCTCTCTGCCTGCCTCTCTGCCTACTTGTGATCTCTCTCTCTGTCAAATAAATAAATAAATAAAATCTTAAAAAAAAAAAAAAAGAGAGATAGAAAGTAGGACTGTAGTAGTTCCTGAACCTGGCTGGTCATACAACGGCCTGGGCATCTTACAAATACAATTGATTCAGGCTTGAGAAGGAGCAAGATGGCGGAGGAATGGAGACGGAGATATCATCAGGTCCCTGGAGTTCAGCTAGGTAGTTATCAAACCATTCTGAACACCTACAAACTCAACAGGAGATCAAAGAGAAGAGCAGCAATTCTAGGAACAGAAAGTCGTCCACTTTCTGAAAGGTAGGACGTGCAAAGAAGTGAATCTGAAGTGAGCGGAAAATAGACCGTGGGGGGGAGGGGCCGGCTCCCAGCAAGCCGTAGAGCAGCAGAGCACAAGATTGGAACTTTTAGAAGTCTGTTCCACTGAGGGACATCGCTCCAGAGGCTAAGTGGGGGTGGAGCCCTTATGGGGACAGTGTAGTCTCAGGACCTGCAGGGGCACAGAAAGACCGGGGGTGTCTGAGTGTGGCAGAGCTTCCAGTTATCGGAGCGGGGAAACAGGCTGTAGAGATGGAGCCAAGCAGTGGGTTTTCAGTTCAGGATCACCTTAAACCACAATCCAAGGCACAGTGAGGCCACTGCTTTTCAGGCAGGGACCCGATAAGCAGCAGATCTGGGGAGGCCCCCACTTTCCTCCCCCAGGAGGAGCAGCGCAGGAGTGAACATGGTCTTGGCTGGATGTTCTTACTAATCTTCTGGGGGAGGGGCCTGTTGCACTGCAGGAATCTGCTGGGTTTGGAGACTCCAAATGGGGCTGTGCACCAGAGACAGAAATGCTCAGTCACATGCCAGGTGAGAATGGAGTGAGGTCAGAGATGAGGGAGATGGGAGGGATTGACTGCTTTTCTCTGAGGGCACACTGAGGAGTGGGGCCCTGAGCTCTCGGCAACTATGGGCCAGAGATTGGGAGGCTGCCATCTTCATTCCTGGCCTCCAACGCCTCACGGAAAGCGTTCAGGGAACAAAAGCTCTCGAGAGCAAATCCTAGAAGAAGACTTAGCCTGGCCCCTGGCAAGGACAGTGCAATTCCACCTCGAGCAAAGACATTTGAGAATCATGGCAACAGGCACCTCCCCCAGAAGATTAGTAAGAACATCCAGCCAAGACCACGTTCACTGATCAATGAGAACTGCAGAACTCCAGAGCGCGGGGAATACAGCATATAGAATTCATGGCTTTCCCCCCATGATCCTTCAGTCTTTCAAAGTGAAATTTTTTTTAATTTTATTTTTTTCTTATTCTATTTTTAAAAAATTTTCTCTGCTCTGGTTTGTGGTCCCCACTATACTGATGGTGTTGATAGAGTTTTCCTTCTCCCATTTGTTCTTGCCTTTGTTGATGATGTTAATATATTTTTAGGAGCCAAGCATCCAGGGATAACCAGAGAGATGTAGCTCATATCATGCATTACGAGGATGAGAGCAGAGATATTATTAGCTGAAAATCTGCTCTCTTAGTACAAGACCAGTGATGGTGGGTATTAAGGAGGACACATATTGCATGGAGCCCTGGGTGTGGTGCATAAACAATGAATCTTGGAACACTGAAAAAAATAAAATTAAATGAAGAAGTTTAAAAAAATAAATACATGAATAAAATTAAAAAGATTAAAAAATAATAAATAAATAAACAAATAAAGCAATGCCAAAAAAAAAAAAAAAAAGGAATCCATTCTGTTCCTTTTCTATTATTTGCTTACCAGCAATTTTATTCTTGCCTCTCATCAGAGTTCTTTAAGTCCAGAGCCATTTAAACATTCCCGTATTTCTTATCCTGGATACTGAAATTTGGCCTCTTTTGTTTTTAAGCCCTTATACGTGAGTAAATAAATGATTGAGAGTTTTACTGATTTTAAGTTAGAGCACAAGCAATCTGGCCACAGCTACCAGCATCTAGTATTTAAGGGAAGGATTTGACTCCAGCATTATGTTCTTTTGCTTTCCCATCACCTAGCATAGATTTGGCTGCAAATGGCCGCAGCAATGTGCATGTGACCCAATTTGAAATACACCTTTCAAGCAACGTTGACTTCCTCAGCACTCTTGCGTTCCCAGTGATTTAACAATAATGCTTTCCAGGGGCACCTGGGTGGCTCAGTGGTTTAAGCCTCTGCCTTCAGCTCAGGTCATGATCTCAGGGTCCTGGGATCAAGCCCCGCGTCTGGCTCTCTGCTCAGCAGGGAACCTGCTTCCCACCCCCCCTCTCTGCCTGCTTCCCCCTCTCTCTGCCTGATTCTCTGCCTACTTGTGATCTCTCTCTCTGTGAAATAAATAAATAAAATCTTAAAAAAAATAATGCTTTCCAACATGTTATTGGTCTCACATATTAACAAAAATCCCTCCTCTAATTCCAATACATGTTTACCATCTTTTTGAGATTACGATCTTGTTTTCCAAATAAAAATAAAATAAATTAAAGATTGAAATGTATCTCTCAAGATGAGATTCTGCCAAAACGGAATGTTCTGTAATTCATATGGTTAGTATGGTTCTGCCATTTCTTTTCTGTGTGGCTCATTTTACAGATGATAGCGTGAGGCCCAGGCAAGCTAATTGATCTCAGGGCACACAGGTGATGTAGCATCCTGTCCTATTAGTGCTTCCACACAGCCACCAGGAAGAGGCAGCATGACCAAAAAATGCCAGGGACATGAGGTCTTCTAAATAACCCCATGTAATTTTTCAACTGCTGCCAAACGTCTTCTTAGCAAATGTCAGTGAAGACTCAGGTATCTGTTCAGGGTAGAACCACTGTTATTCAAACGGCAAGAGAGAAACAGACCAGATGCTCTCTGGTGCTGAAAAGAGGAAGGAAAAAGCGTCACTGATTCTACCTATTATTTCAGAGAAAATATATCTCTTCTCTGAACTAGAAGATCGGTGCGGCATTGGCTTTGCCCAAACTAGGCTATTAGTGTGATGACCGAATTTAACAGTATGTGCGATTCTTAACTATTATCATCAAAGTGGCAGCGAATACTACCTTGCAACCATCTGAGCAAAACAGCCTGTAACATCAGCCTTAATGGGCAATGACAGCTCCTTTTTCCTGGCAATGTTTAAATGCTTCACAGAATTCAAAACTGGAGACCAGAGCTTGGATGTCTGGTTAACTTATCTGCATGTTTGTCTAGACATCATCTCATAGAAATAGTAAAACCCATGTGTTTGGAGAAAATTTTGATTTTGTGGTGGGTGCTCTGATATAAGGATCAAAAAGAAGTTTAAATCATTTCTGTTTTTATCATCTTTATAATTTATATAAAAGGTTCAAGATATTGATGCAAGGGCTGGGGTAATATATAAGCAGAGGACTTAGTGCTGGTCCAAAGAGAAGAACTAGATTCTTTTGTCTGATCTCTTCAAATGCTTCCTGTACCCAAAAATGATGGACTCTTGGGGCGCCTGGGTAGCTCGGTGGGTTAAATCCTCTGCCTTCGGCTCAGGTCATGATCCCAGGGTGCTGGGATCGGGCCCCGCATCGGGCTCTCTGCTGCGTGGAGAGCCTGCTTTCTCCTCTCTCTCTGCCTGCCTCTCTGCCTACTTGTGATCTCTGTCTGTCAAAGAAATAATTAAAAAAAAATGATGGACTCTTATGTTTCACCATGAATGAAAATCGCAAATGCTACTCTCCCTTATCAATCTTTTTCAACAACCGCAGACTGAGATGAAAACTCTTCCTTTCTAAAACCATGGTTTAGGGGCACCTGGGTGTCTCAGTGGGTTAAGCCTCTGCCTTTGGCTCAGGTCATGATCTCAGGGTTCTGGGATTGAGCCCCACATCAGGCTCTCTGCTCAGCAGGGAGACTGCTTCCCCCTCTCTCTGCCTGCCTCTCTGCCTACTTTTGATCTCTCTCTCTGTCAAATAAATAAATAAAATCTTAAAAAAAAAAAAAAACAAAACAAAACAAAAAGAACACGGTTTAACAGAGAGGAGAGGAGAATACGATACAACCACACCTCCCCGACAGCTCCCGGCCCCTCATCCCACTGACCTCACTTGGATTTTTCCAGAGCAGCAATTGCTACCTGGTACTTCACGTGATTGTTTCTCTGCTGTCTCTCTCTCTTTCCAAGAATGCAAGTGCCAAATGGGCACAAATTTTGTTTCGTTCACTTTTGTGCCTCCAGTAGAACTAGCATGTAATATATCCTCAGTGAACATCAGCTGAGTGAATGAATAAAGGCAGAAAAGGTTGGTTATTAAGTGCCAAGAAATGGAGATAAACGCCAAACAATGAAGGCTAGAATTTATAAAGAGAAAAATGGACGCTGGTGATTTTGTTTTACACCTTAGACATCTCTCAGTTTGGTGAAGAATACTGATATGTCTGTGTATATAATATATACACATATATGTCAAATATAATCTTGGGAAGGTTTATATTGTGAGAATAAATATGCATCGAAGGAGAGGAAAAGGAAGATATACAAATACAAGACAAGTGATGTAAAAAGAAAAGAAAAAGCTATCTGCATCCAAATCCATTTTCTGCTCAATTCTTTTGCTTTCCAAGACATTATGCTTTACTAGCCACCTCCTTAACTTGCTGTGGGTGGAGACCCTTTCTTATCTTTCTGATATGCAGGTCACTACAGTAATTGTGGTCCCTTGGCTCCTGGAAGTTATAAACTCCCACCTCTTCACTGTTGCTTTGGTGTTCCATCTTCTCTATTGCTCTAAAGCCAAACTCTGTGATCTTCTTCCTCACCATCAGCCCTGGCCTTCAGAAGAAAGTCTCTACAGTACAGAATGGTACCAGTACCCCCTTCACCAATAACTTTGGTAAATGGATGTGCCCTCTGTGCATTCTCTTTTTTTTTTTTAAGATTTTATTTATTTATTTGTTAGAGAGAGAGAGTGAGCGAGCACAGGCAGAGGCAGAGAGAGAAGCAGGCTCCCTGCCAAGCAAGGAGCCAGATGTGGGACTCGATCCCAGGACGCTGGGATCATGACCTGAGCCGAAGGCAGCTGCTTAACCAACTGAGCCACCCAGGCGTCCCCGCTCTGTGCATTCTTACAGAATATAACCTCCCACTGAGTGGTCTGGTCTTACATAATATATTCCCTCCTGCAAAGTCACTTTTCTGAGCCATTTTGTATCCTTCTAGAACTGTATCCCCGGGAAACTCAGGCATTCCCACTTTGTTCAGTGTGGACAATCATTCTCTCCAGGCTTTTAAGAGCCACTCAAGCAGTGAACTTGTCCTATTTTCTGGGTCTTCACTGACTGTTAAACTCTGTGTTGGGAAAGTGCCCCCAAGTCTATGAATTCTTGTTAACACAGCCTCAAGTTCTGTACCGCTCTGCCCGGACACCCTTAAGCAAGCACCATCGTATTCCTGCTGGTACATATTAGCTCATTCCTCTACCTCCTTTGGAATGCTCATGACCAATTACTAAGGTTCTTGATTAGTTTCAAAACATGCTTATTCTTGTTTACGCAATCCTTGTTTCCCACTTATCTGCACACTCTTTCTACCTCTGATCTGGTCTGAGTATAAAAGCATCGTAAAGGAGAACAAAGAGGTGGAAGAAAATCATGCTCTATTTTTAATAATCAGTTGACAAGGAAGACTCATGGAGACATTTTCAGACTTACAAAGAGAAACATAACGCATGCATTCATATAGGGAGATAGCTTGCTTAAAATGGATAGAGTTACTATTTGTTTTATTTTAAAAAGGAGGCTTCATCAAATGAAAAGATAGAAAGCAGATGTAGTTTTTTAAAAAATATATTCACTTTAATTACATTCATTTATCTGGGAGGAAAATCTTTACCCTTTTAGATAGAAGGTGAAATGAAATACCATCTTTAGGAAGAAACACAATGTTTAGAGGTAACATAGCTATGAACTAGAGGAGTCTAATAAATGGAGATTTTCTATGGGTAGTATTTCAACAAAAATACTACTGAATGTTGACCTTTAAATTTTCTCTTCAGTATTGCTTTGAATTTGAGTTGCTAGCACTCTTCACTTGGAATATTATTAGAAATGTACATAAATTCTGCAAAGTTAAAAGAGAACCCTGCCCCTGTTTAAACACTCATGCTTTGCTTTCTCACTTGGAAACAGTAAATTGCAAAATGCATTTAAGCAAGCTAATTTCCTGCTTGAAAATACTAAATCACTTCTTCTGATTTCCCTTTTGTGTTTTGCTAAGAGGGAACTTTAGTCTTGTGCCCTAGTAATGACAAGGTGGATACTTTCTGTATTTCTGTTAAGTGCTCTCATTTACATCACTTATAACCTTATATAACAAAGACCATCACCCACAAGACAAAACAGAGATTGGAAGAATGAAAAACAACATGAGATTTACAAAATACATACATGCAGACATAGAAAAACTTATTGTCACCCACCCCTGCGTGATGGTACCAATTACACAACTTGTGTGCATTCATGCTTTAGTTCTTAGAGCAATCCTGTCAAAATTTTGTTAATGCTTCATAAAAATATTTTTTTTTACTTCTATGTGTGCTACTTGTTTTATGTAGCCTACTGGTTTTATATAATCAGGTTTAAGTACTTTACACTAAATATTTTTGGTCTATATAAAAATACTCAAATATATTGATGAGTCAAATTTTAAAAAGATAAAATTTATTCTAATCACCATGTTCTATGAATGAGAGATTTATTTTATTATTTAATTCATGTCCCATAAGATACTCCCCAAAGGTTTTTCTAACTTCTTTCTTGGGGAAGGGGAGGGGTTGATAAGGTTGTTCAGTTGATTTAACAATAGGTTTATGGCAGCTATAATCTACTTAAATAATGTCATAATCTCTCCTTACCAAAAGGCATCTAAAATTTTCCATGTCACATCTTCAATAAAGGGTCCTTTAGTTTGGCGTTTTGGAGAATAATAATGATAATTTTAAAATATTTTAAATTAAGACAATGTATTTTTCTCAAGCTGGAAGCTCAATCTGTTCTTTCAGCTTTAGGTATCTTTCATAGTTTATCAATATGAGGTAAGATTGAAAACCACAGTGGATAAACTGAAAGGCATAATTAAATAAAAAATAGGAAGTAAATCAATGATTACTTTCCCTGTTGTATAAATATGTGAAGAAACATACTGAGCACACATCAGTTCCATCAACAATATCATTGAGTAATCTCTACCTGTCTGTTTACCCCAAATTTAACTTATCATACTTTGATTTAATTTGAAGTGCAATGACTGACTCTCCCCCAAAGAATAAGAGTCTGTGATAATCTTAATTTCAACATATCAAGTCCTGTTTATTGATAACCTTGAAAATTAGCTTATGTTCTAATAGCACAAATGCATTATTTGTAAGATGAATTTGTAATTAATTTCCCAAACAAGGAAAATTTTAGAATAAAAGAGGCACTATTAATTGTAATAAAAGAAGAGAGGGAATAACCCAGGACAATCCTGGACATAATGACTTCAATTATTTTTTTTAAAGATTTTATTTATTTATTTGACAGAGAGAGAGAGATCACAAGTAGGCAGGGAGGCAGGCAGAGAGAGAGGGGGAAGCAGGCTCCCTGCTGAGCAGAGAGCCCATCGTGGGGCTTGATCCCAAGACCCTGAGATCATGACCTGAGCTGAAGGCAGAGGCTTAACCCACTGAGCCACCCAGGCAACCCAATGACTTCAACTATTAAACACTGTTGACCGTTTACCAATATATCCATTTCTAAATTCAACAGTCCCAATTTGCCTTCTTTTTGCATTCGTGATCCCTACTGTAGAGACTCATTTAGACAAAAAAAGAATGAAGTTGAGCAGCAAGGAGTCTGTACCCAGACTGCATTGGTTCAAATCTTCCACTTACTATGTGTGATGTCTTGGGAAATTTACCTAAACTCTCAATGACTTATTTCCTTTATCTTTAAGTGGGACTGAAGACTTCAGTAAATATTTCACATATTTGTGAGGATTGATTAGGATGTAAGATATTTAAAACTGTGCCTAGCACATAGTAAATGATTAATAAATAGAAATTACTGTTATTGGCTGAAATATACTGCAGTCAGTTCTGTATATAAAAATCAGAGGGGAAGAAGCCCAAACTGTATTTTCTCATTATGTTATCTTACTTTTTCATAAACTGAAGAATTAATGGTAAATTAAGTATGTACAATGAAGAATGAAGTTTTGGTGACTAGATATGAGGAAGAATCTCAATTTTGCTTCAGCTTACATCACTGCAGATTTGTGTGTGCACATTGTACGAGAAGTTTATTTATTTCCAAAGACTTTTTTATAGCTTTTTAAAAAAATGTACATATAATCTATTATTTGCCCCAGGGAAATCTGTCTGTGAATCATCAGGTTTACACATTTCAGAGCACTCACCATAGCACATATCGTCCCCAATGTCCATAACCCAGCCACCCTATTCCTCCCCCTCACCCCCAGCAACCCTCAGTTTGTTTTGTGAGATTAGGAGTCTTCTGTTTTCTCCCTCCCAATCCCACCTTGTTTCATTTTTTTCCTCCTCTACCCCTATGACCCCCTGCCCTGCCTCTCAAATTCCTCATATCAGGGAGATCATATGATAATTGTCTTTCTCTAATTCACTTATTTCACTTAGCATAATACCTTCTTGTTCCATCCCTGTGTTTGCAAATGGCAAGATTTCATTTTCTGAGGGATATTCTCTGCTATAATTTGTTCCAATATACCTTCTGCCCCTCTCTCTCTTTCTTATTCTTCTGAGATCCCAATTATTCTAATATTGTTTCACCTTATGGTATCACTTATCTCTCAAATTCTCCCCTCATGGTCCAGTAGTTGTTTGTCTCTCTTTTGCCCAGCTTCTTTATTCTCCATCATTTGGTCTTCTATATCACTAATTCTCTCTTCTGCCTCATTTATCCTGCACTTTTTGTTTGCACCTCATTAATAGCTTTTTTTATTTCAACTTGGTTAGATTTTAGTGCTTTTATTTCTCCAGAAAGGGATTCTCTAATATCTTCCATGCTTTTTTTGAGCCCAGCTAGCACCTTACTAATCTTCATTCTGAACTTTAGCTCTCACGTATTACTAATGTCAGTATTGATTAGGTCCCTAGCCATCAATACTGCCTCTTGTTCTTTTTTTTCTTTCTTTCTTTCCTTTTTTTTTTTTTTTTTTTTGGTGGTCAGTTTTTCTGCGTTGTCATTTTATCCAGATAAAAATAGATGAATGAGAGAACAAAATACTGAAAAGGTAGCAATGACCCCAGAAAAATATACACTAACCAAATCAGAAGAGACCCAAAACCAGGGGGAGAAGAAAGTGGGAAAAAAGAAAAAAAAATACATATATATATATTAGACTGGTGAATAGAACAGAGCCACACACTTGATTTGGGGTGTATTTTGGTCTGTTAGAAGAAACTGCCTCCCAAAATTTGAAAGAAAGAAAAACTTATATATATTACAAAAATAAGGGTAAACATGATGAAGGGATGGAATATGACTGTAAAGATGAAAATTTAAAAATATTCTAAAAAAGCAAGTGATAAGAAGTTGGTTGAAAAAAGAAAAAAAAGAGCAAAGAATGTGATCAGGATGGAAAGTAGAACAAAGCCATTCACTAGATTTAGGGTATATTTTGATCTATTAGAAGAAATTGTATCCCAACATTTTAAAGGAAAAAAAAAAGCTATTTGTATACAAAAAATAAGGTTAAATACAATGAAGGGAGAGAATATGATGATAACAATGAAAATTTCAAAAGATTTTTTAAAAGGTATTGATAAGATAGAATAGTTTAAAAAGGCTAAAATAGGAAAGAGGAAAAATTAAAACAATAGAATAAGAAAAAAATAAAATTTAAAAAGTTTAACTTCGAAAGACTAAAGAATCATGGGAAAAGAGCCATGACTTCTATGTGTTGCATTCCTCTAGCTCTGGAGTTCTACAGATCTCATTGATCACCAAACTTGGCTGGATGTTCTTGCTGATCTCCTAGGGGAGGGGCCTGTTGCCAGGATTCTCAAAATGTCTTTGCCAGAGGCAGAATTGCACCGCCTTTGCCAGGGGCCAGGCTGAGTAATCTTCACGGTTTTGTCTTGGGAGCTTTTGTTCCCTGATCGCTTTCCGTACAGCTTTGGAGGACAGGAATGAAAATGGCAGCCTCCCAATCTCCGGCCCAGAGGAGCTGAGAGCTCAGGGCTGTGCTCCTCAGTGCGCCCTCGGAGAGAAGTGCTCAATCCCTCCCATCTCCCTGGTCTCCAGTGGCACTCCGTGCTCACCCGGCCTGTGACCGAGCATTTTATCACAGGCGCACGGCCCCATTTGGAGCCTCCAAACCCAGCAGATTCCTGTCATGCCCTCCTGTGCCACTCCTCCTGGAAGAGGAAAGAGAGGGTTTCCACAGATCTGCCACTTGTGGGGTCTCTGATCAAAGAGCAGTGGCATGATGGTGCCTCGGATTATGGTTTAAGGTAAGCCCAAGCTGAGAACCGACTCCTCAGCTCTGTCTCTGGAACCGGCTTCCCCGTTCCAACACCAGGGAGCTCTGCCACACTCAGACAACCCTGGTCTTTTTGTGACCCCGTAGGTCCTGAGACTACACTGTCCCCGCGAGTGTTCGACCCCCCACTTAGTCTCTGGAGCAATGTCTCTCAGTGGAGCAGTCTTCTAAATGTTCCGATTCTGTGCTCTCTGCTGCTCTACCCCTTGCTGGGAGCCGGCCCCATTCCCCACGGTCTATCTTCCCGTTGCTTAGGATTCACTTCGCCACACGTCCTACTTTCCAGAAAGTGGTCGATTTTCTGTTCCTAGAATTGCTGCTCTTCTTCTCTTCAATCTCCTGTTGAGTTTGTAGGTGTTCAGAATGGCGATAACTATCTAGCTGGACTCCTGGGACCTGATGATATTTAGATCTCCTACACCTCCACCGTCTTGCTCCTTCCTTCCCACATAGTGTTTTATTCTACCCGCTTCCTTACTTCTCTGAAAGGAAATTGAGTGGTGACTGGAGCTTGGTTTCTGATTTGAAGGAATGGGAGACAAGAGATTTGAAAGAGCAGTGTTCATGCTGACGTGGTGCCCCGTGCCCAGTGAGTGAGGGTTTGAAGCTTGACTTGGAAGCGTTGATATTCAGGGAGGATGTGGTCCGAGTTTCCCGCACACAGAGTCGCTCGACTGGTCTGCCTCAGCGGACGCACTCCTGCCTTTTGGAGGGCAGCTTGAAAGTGGCTTGAAACCCTAGGGCACTTGAGGAATGATCTGGAAGGGGTACCTCGGTGGACAGTGTACACAAACCCAGGGAATTCCAGAGCTAATGATGAACACATTGCTGAGGCTGGAGTTTGCTTCTCTGTGAGCAGCCCTGAGCTGGGGAGGAAAGCAGTCCCTGGGTCTTAGGAGTCACTGTGTCAGCAGGTGTGAGCCTGGCAGGGGAGTCAGATCAGATAGCTGGGAGACTGTGAGCCATGGTGGTGGCCTTCGCTCCTGATGCACAGACCAGCTTGTCCAGGGACAGGGCTCTGCTCCCTGGCCAGCCCTCCTGCTGCAGATGTGATAGGAAACTTGCTTCCTGTTCATTCTCCAGCCCTCGTCTCAGCGGGGCGCTTGGTGGGAAGCAGCCCACAGGCAGCATTCTGGATTCTTGTCCAGGGTGCCCCTTGCTTCCTGAGATGAGGCCCCATAGGTGTCCTCTGCTTGGCATCTGGGAATTCGGCCAGCAGAAGCTCTTCTTCCAGAGCCACCCCTGCGAAATCCTCCACTTCCCTGTGCTGTGTGCAAGAGGCCAGTTTTCATGGAACTGAAATCTCAACTCCTGCCATTAGGTTCCAAGGCCACATGGCACACCAGTCTCCTTGAAGCTCTTGTTCCACATGGGGCCTGACGTGTGAGACTGAGACCGACCCTGGGCAGCCTGCTGCTGCTGCAGGTTCCTTCCTGTGAACTGTGCAGCAAAGCTGGTTTGTGATGACGTCCCAGGAAAGAGGGAGAGGTGCACCATTCTGCCCCAGCACAGGAGGATGCCGGACGTCAGTCGCAGGTGGCCGGTACAGGGAGGAGAGATGTCTGTTTCCCAGGACCTTGGTCAGAGGGTGATATGGACCCTGGGATGCTTTTCTACTCAGCTTTCTCAGGTGAGCACGTCAGGCAAGGGGAGGACATGTGTGTGCTTGCCTGGAATCGGGGAAGGTGTCTGGTTTCAGGTTTCATGTGCAAGTGGATTCCTCTTATTGCTCATTTTTCCTGATGGTCTTCAGGGTTGTGTAGGGGAACCCATTGTCCCAGGCATCCTGGCTGTGCAAGAGCTCTGGTCACCTTGTCCCCCAGGGCTCTGGACTAGGAAATCAGAGGGAGTCAGGGGTGAAACCATCTGAGTAGGGCTCCGTTTCCCCCTTGCCAAGATGGGCTGGTGACTGTGATAACTGCTGTGGAAATAGAAAGCAGGAGACAGGGCTGGGGTGCTGAGGGGGAGGTGGTGGTGGTGCTTGCTATTCACAGAGGGGCCAGGTGGAACTTGACTAGGATGGTGATACTTGAGTCAAGTTCGAAAGAAGGTGAGTGATATCACACCAAGGGACTTATAAACGGAAGGGAAAGCATATGCAAAGGCCCTGGGGCAGAAGCATACCAGGTATGTCCAGGAGCAGCAAGCCCTGTGGCCACAGGAGACAGTTTAGGATATGACCTCAAGGAGGTGACAGTAGGGTGATAGAAAACTATTGCAGGATTGTGACCCCATCCAACCCTTTTCACTGGGCTATCCTGGCAACAGCGTTGAGAACAGATGACACAGTGTTGAAGATGGGCAAGGGAGGTCAATGATGAAGCTTTTCCAGGAACTCAGGCAAAAGATGGGCCCCAATGGACGAGACAGGTGGCCTTGGAAGGAGGGCTTAGTGCTATTCTGGGTACCTATTGAAGATGGAGCTCACAGGGTTTGCCAGTGGCTTCAATATTGGGAATGGGAGAAAGGAGGAATTGAGGTAACTCCCAGCTCTTGTACGCTGTTCCAAGTGAGTCAAAGGAGGTTTCTGGGGGTAGGAGGTAGCTCATGTTCCACCTGCTGAGAAAGGTGCCTTTCACAGTGGATCTGCTGAGAACTCTGAACTTCTACCCTCTCAGCAACTTTCAAATACAAGTCTTCCCCAATTTTCTCGAAGTTCATGGTAAGACACTTGGCTTTTTGGAAAGATCTATGTTATTACCCAGCTCTAGTAGCAGAAAGAAACCTGAAGAGGATTTCTGTCTTATGAAAAAAGTCAAAAAGTTGGCATCGCATTCAGCATCTGTTTTTGGGGAACCCTACAGAGGCGGCGTGCACCCCAACCAGCTCCTTCCCAGGCACTGCTCTCCATGTCCAGCCACCAGTGCTTTGAATTGTGTCTGTGAGCATCTGCTGTGCTATATCTCCATTTATTTTGGGCATCCGTTAGGATGTTGTGTCCTGAGGCTTAAGGAGCGACAAAGAGAAGGAGCTTTTGGTGTCTGAGCATGCTCACTCACTTTTCTGTAGAAATGAGTGGTCATTCCTTTTCCCGTTTATGCCACTTCCGCTGTGAAAGTTTTCCTAGGAACACTGTGCTTTCAAGTAGCGGGGGAGCCTGTACCCCATCCTGCAGGGTTAGCTTTCATCTCCATGTTGCACAAAACATTCCATGACTTGCGGATTTTATCACTCAAATGTGGCACCTTTGACTACTTTCACCCGTTTCCTACCACCATCCCCGACTCTGACAACAACCCATCTGTTCTCATTATCTATGTGTTCAGTACTTTTTTCCATGTGGAATGTCCCTGAGAACCTCTGGTGTGTGTCTTTCTGTATCTGAGTCACTTAGCATAATGCTCCCAAGGTCGATGTTTCCACATCCAGTTATTGCAAACAATGCCACCGTGAACATGGGAGTGCATCTCTCTTTTGGAGGGAGTGTTTTTGTGTTCGCCAAAGAAATACTCAGTAGAGCAATAACCGGGTCATGTGGTAGTTGTATAATTTTTTTCCTGGAACCTCTATAGCATTTGTCACAGTGGTTACACCAATTTCCATTCCTACAAACGGTGCACAGGGTCCCCTTATCTACACACCCTTGACCACACCTAGTGTCTATCTCTGGGACGATTGCCGTTCCCACAGTTGTGAAAAGATAGCTGATTGCGGTTTTGACTTATGTTTCCCTGATGAAAATTAGTGATGTTCAACAACTTTTTCTGTGTCTATTGGACACCTATATGCCATCTTTGGAAAGTGTCTATTCACCTATTCTCCCCAGTTCTTATTCAGTTTTTGTTTGGATTTGAAGGAGTATTTTGTGTATTTTGGATACTAGCCTCTTCTCACACACAGGATGTGCAGATATTTTTTCTCATTGGGGAGGTTGCCTTTTAAGGGTTTGATGGTTTCTTTTGTCATGCAGAAATTTCAGTTTGATCTTTCCACTTGTTTATTTTTGCTTTTGTTGCCTATGCTTTTGGTGTCTGATATAAAAGACTCTTCACCAAACCAAGATCCAGAAACTTACTACCTACGTTTTCTTCTTGGAGGTTTATGGATTCAGTTCTTATGTTCAAGCCATTCATCCATTCATAATTTGTGTGTGCGGTGTAAAAAAGAGAGCAGTCACATTCTTCTGCATTTAGTGTCCAGTTTCCCCAGTACCATTCACAGAAGAGACAGTCCTTCCCCATTGTGTATGTTCTGCTGTTGTGTCATAAGTTAACACCATACATGTGTGGGTTAGTTTCTGAATTTGCTTGCTTGCTTGCTTTTTCTTTATCTTCTTTCTTTATCTTCTTTCCTTCCTTCCTTCCTTCCTTCCTTCCTTCCTTCTCTCTGGTCTTACAATTTATTTGTTGGGAAAATATTTTTCCTGTCAGAATATATGCACTGTGGACTTCATTGGCGATGTCTTCATACTCATTGTTAGGACTTTTCTCTGACAACTGTGTTTTTGTTATTGAGCAGCTAGATCTATAGCTTTCAACAGGTTGAACATTGGGGCGGAACTACTTAAGTACTATTCTATTCTTTGATCAGACACCAGATTGTGTCTGATTGTCTTCTTTTGTGCTGTTCTCATTTGTGATGATGGCTATCTATATTTCCTTTTTGTGGTAGGTTTATTAAAGTGAATTTAATTTTTCCTGAAAGTGTAGATTCTAAATAATTCCTCTTTTATAATACATATTTATCTAAAACAGCATTTTTGATGGCTTTATTGAGGGATAATGGACATAAGATAACCCCCACATATTCATATTTAAAGTGTACAATTTGTTAAGTTTTGACACATGGGTGTATACATGTCGTTACTTGCAATGCATTGATCTTTCTTGGTAGAGTCTCTATTCAAATCTTCTGCTAATTTTCTGCTGGGTGTAAGACAGCATGTTTAAAAAATGCATTTATTGGAAGCGAACATTGGAATAGGACATCAATATTATTAATTCCCATTCAGAGTTAATAATTCTATCAGAGCTAAGTTGAAATATACCTTTAATACATGAATGAATAAACTTTGCCAAAAGTACTATGATTATCAGTTTCTGAGCTTTCTGTTGTGTTCCGTTGACCTGTGAGTCTGCTTTTATGCCAGTCCCATACTGTTTTGATGACAACAGCTTTGTAATCTGGCTTGAAATTGGAGTGTGGTGACTCCAGGTCACTTGGTAGCTTGTTTGCTTGCTTGCCTGTCTGCTTGCCTTTTTGTTTGCTTGTTTTCTTTCTATCAGTGAGATTATTTATTTATTTTTACTAAGTTTACATTTTATTCTAAATGTTTTTCTTTGACTTTTTTATAATGATCATATAATGTGTTATTTGTTTCAGGGGTACCGGCTTGAGATCCTTCCATTTGACACGGCACACAGTGCTCACCACAGCACATCCCCTCCCCGTGCCCATCATCAGCCACCCCATTCCCCCACCTTCCTCTCCTTCAGAAACCCCCAGTTTTTTTTTTTTTTTTTTTTTTTTAAAGATTTTATTTATTTATTTGACAGACAGAGATCACAAGCAGGCAGAGAGGCAGGCAGAGAAAGAGGAGGAAGCAGGCTCTCCGCAGAGCAGAGAGCCCGATGTGGGGCTTGATCCCAGGACCCTGGGATCATGACCTGAGCCGAAGGCAGAGGCTTTAACCCACTGAGCCACCCAGGCGCCCCGAAACCCCCAGTTTGTTTCCTGAGATTAAGTGTCTCTTTTGCTTTGACTCCCTCTCCAGTTTCATCTTGCTTCCTTTTTTTCCTCTCTTCCCCTATGATCCTCTGTCTTGTTTCTTAAATTCCACTCATCAGTGAGATCATATGATAATTGTCTTTCTCTGATTGACTTATTTCGCTTAGCATAATACCCTCTCTTTCCATCCATGTAATTGCAAATGGCAAGATTTCATTTTTGAGGGTTGCATAATATTCAATGGTATATATATCCATACAGATCCACTCATCTGTTGATGGATGTCTGGGCTCTATGCATACTCTTGTAAGGACCTATTTAGCCAAAGCGACTCCATCTTGGGTAAATAGCCACTTTGTTGTTTGTGCAGTAAACTTAAACTGACTCTCCCCAGAGAAAGTTACTTAGAAACAAGTCCGGGAAACCAGTAAAATGTATTCGGCTAGTTCCTGATAATAGAGCCCAGAATACAAGGACAAGTCAGGCCAGACAGAAACATCTAATCAGTATGAAGTACTGTTTGTAACAGTGAGAAGGTCTTGCCCAAACCTAAATGACTCCATTTTGGGAAAGACGACAATCTTATTATTCACACTGAATATGTTAACTGACTAAGCCTTCCCCAAAAGTACTGTTTGTAATGGTTCCTGGTATGGGGTAATCTTGAATAACACGTCACCAGACCAGATGGAACTAGCCAATCAGCAAGAGACACACAAACCCAGTGGGTTGAGATACCAAGATACAGGTTGCAGTTTCACCCAATAAAAGGTATCCTGTAAGATGGGGAGGGGTCGCTCTCTTCGGAGACGGCCCTGACTGGTCAGTCAATTCCTGAGCCTGTAAGCTGGGGGTGGTCGCTCTCTTCGGAGGTGGCCCTGACCGGTCAGTCTGACTTCTAATGCTTGGCATAGAACAGAGCTTTGCATAACTTTCACCTTGTCTCAGTCTCGTTCCCCTGGCCAATCAGTCTGACTTCTAATACTTATCATAAAATAAAGCTTTAAATAACTTTCATTTTGTCTCAGTCTCGTTTCATTTATTTTTTTTAAAATTTATTTATTTGTTTGACAGAGATCACAAGCAGGCAGAGAGGCAGGCAGAGAGAGAGGGGGAAGCAGTCTCCCCACTGAGCAGAGAGCCCGATGCGGGGCTCGATCCCAGGACCCCGAGATCACGACCCAAGCTGAAGGCAGAGGCCCGACCCCCTGAGCCACCCAGGTGCCCCAGTCTCGTTTCATTTAATAATGGACCTAACACTCTGGCTCTTGTGGGCATGGCTGCTATAGACATTGGGGTGCAGGTGACCCTTCAGATCACTCCACGTGTATCTTTGAGGTAAATACCCAGTAGTGCAGTTGCAGGGTTTGTAGGGTAGCTCTATTTTCAACTTCTTGAGGAACCTCCACACTGTTTTCCAGTGGTTTCACCAGCTTGCCTTCCCACCAACAGTGTAAGAGGGTTCCCCTTTCTCCCTATCCTGGCCAACACCTGTCATTTCCTGACTTGTTCATTTTAGCCATCCTGACTGGTGTGAGTTGGTCTCATTATGGTTTTGATTTGTATTTCCCTAATGTCAAGGGATGTTGAGCACTTTTTATGTGTTGAGGGTAAGGGTTAGGGCCTAGGGCCATGACAGGCCCGATCTCCTGGCACTGAGGTGAGCTCCCAGGAAGTCTGAGTTGAGGGTGGGGGTCCTGTGGTGTACCTCAGGGGTCCCCAGTCTGGTGGGATTATGGGCCAGGCCTCTGGGAATAGAAGCCTGAAAACCCAACCTAGGGTTAGGGTTAGTGCCTATGGGCATGGCAGGCCTGATCTGCTGGTGCTGAGGCAAGATCCCCAGGGGGCGTTAAGGGTGGGCGTCAAGCAGTGCTTCAGGCTCCAGGTTTGTGGTCAGGGGTGTAGCTGAAGGTGGGGGTGTCTTCACGGGGGCATGCAGGTTTCTCCTGCTCTGAGGGTTCTGTGCAGGTCCAAAAGGCATGGTTTCCTCTGAGTGGCAGGCACAGTCCTGGAGTGTGGCTCAGGGGCCCCCAATCTGGAGTGATGGGAGGCAGGGCTCTGAGGACGGAAGCCTGAAAACCCAATCTAGGTTTAGGGTTAGTGCCTAGGGACATGGCAGGCCCAATCTGCCAACGCAGAGGAGGGGTCCCCAGGGGGCTGAATAGAGGGCAGGGGTGGCCAGTGTTCTGAGGTGATCCTGGCCATGTGTGCATCTAGTGTTTTGAGCGCTTTCTCACAGGGTTGGGGCTGCGACAACCAGGGACCGCAGGCCAGGCCCAGGTGGCTTCCCTGAATGCCCTCGCCATCAGAAGTGAGTTTGCCAGGCTTTTCTGTCCAATTCTCAAGTGCTTTCTGCCCAAATTGATGTCAATTTGGGCAGAAAGCTCTTGAGAATTGGCCAGCATTGGGCAGTGATTTGGGCCACGCCTACATCTGGTATTTGGAGGGCTTTCTTGCTAGGTGCATTTTGCGAACATCCGGGACCACATACAGGGCCCACAGACAGGGCCCACGTGGTTCCCCTGAGGGCCCCCGCTGAGGTGAGCTCCTTAGGGGCAGAGTTGAGGGAGGGGGTCAGACTAGGCATCAGGCTCTGGGTTTGTGGTGCAGTTGGGTGGGGGGTGGTGCAGGGCCCAATGTGGGGGTGGCCTCAGGGGGGGCATGCAGGTTTCTCCTGCCCTGAGGGTTTTGCACAGCTCCAAAGGGCATGGTTTTCCTGGGTGGCAGGCAGAGTTCTGGGGTGTGGCTCAGGGGTCTCCAGTTTGGAGCGCTTTGGGGCCAGGCCTCTGGGAATGGAAGCCTGAAAATCCAACCTAGGGTTAGGGCCTGGGGACATGAAAGACCCGGATCTGCTGGCACTGGGGTGGGCTCCCCAGGGGGGGGGTGCTGAATAGAAGCCACAGGTGTCCATTGTTCTGAGATGATTCAGGCTTGGCATGGGCCTAGCTTTTAGAGCGCTTTCCCGAGGGCTTGGGACAGCGACCACTCTGGACCATGTGGCAGGCCCAGGCGGCTCCCCTGAAGGCCCCTGCTGCTTGACCGAGTTCGCCGAGTGTTTCCATCCAATTTTCATGAGCTTGATTTGTTATTTAAGAAATTAAAAAAGCAAAAGGAAAAAAGAGAGAAGAGACAAAGCAAGAAACAGACTCTTAACTATAGAGAACTGATGGTTATCAGAGAGGTAGTGGGTAGGGGGATGGGTGAAATAAGTGATGGAGATTAA
Source organism: Martes martes (assembly GCF_963455335.1). Taxonomy (NCBI): domain Eukaryota; kingdom Metazoa; phylum Chordata; class Mammalia; order Carnivora; family Mustelidae; genus Martes; species Martes martes. The sequence continues at coordinate 7,480 of NW_027666452.1, read as the reverse complement.
GGAGTGCACCTGTTGTGATGAGCACCAGGTGCTGTTTGGATGTGTTGAATCACTATATGGTACAGCTGCAGCTAATGAAACACTGTTAACAACACTGGAATTTTTTAAAAAAGATTAAAAAATTAAAAATGCAAAATTAACTCTAAAGGATGCAGAAAAACAGGGAAAGGGGAATAAAGAATAGATGAGAAAATGGAAAAAGACAGCAGTAGGGTAGATTAAGACTCAAACATAACAATAATCACATTTAAAATAGTCTAGAAAATAGGGGCACCTTGGTTCAGTCATGAAGCATTTGCCCTCAGCTCAGGTCATGATCCCAGGGTCCTGGGATCGTGCCCTGCATTGGGCTCCCTGCTCTGTGGGAATCCTGCTTCTCCCTCTCCCACTCCCCTTGCTTGTGTTCCCTCTCTCACTGTCTCTCTCTGTCGGTTAAATAAATAAAATCTTTTTTAAAAAATAGCATATAGGGTGCCTGGGTGGCTCAGTGGGTTAAAGCCTCTGCCTTCGGCTCAGGTCATGATCCCGGGGTCCTGGGATCGAGTCCCGCATCGGGCTCTCTGCTCAGTGGGGAGCCTGCTTCCTCCTCTCTCTCTCTCTGCCTGCTTCTCTGCCTACTTCTGAACTGTCAAATAAATAAATAAAATCTTTTAAAAAATAGCATATAAAGTAGGTGAAGGATATAGGGGATTCTTCTGTACTACTCTGTGCTTCCTTTGCAACTTTTTGTAAATCTTGAAGTATTTAAAAATAAGATGTTTTTAAAAGTTTAAAAAAGTTAATTTAAATACTCAATTAAAAGGTAGAGGTTGGGGGCACCTGAGTGGCTCAGTGGGTTAAAGCCTCTGCCTTCGGCTCAGGTCATGATCCCAGAGTCCTGGGATCGAGTCCCGCATCTGGCTCTCTGCTCAGCAGGGAGCCTGCTTCCTCCTCTCTCTCTCTCTCTCTCTGCCTACTGGTAATCTCTGTCTGTCAAATAAATAAACAAATAAATCTGAAAAAAAAAAAAAAAAGAAAAAGGTAGAGGTTGTCAGTTTGACTAAAAGCAACTGAATGAAACAAAAATACAGTATACTCATTGTCTTTTTGCTTTGAATATTGCTCCAGACAAAGCAGAAGCCAGAATGATAATTCACACAGATAATTGAATCTTTCTTTCTTTCTTTTTTTTTTTTTTAAGATTTTATTTATTTATTTGACAGACAGAGGTCACAAGTAGGCAGAGAGGCAGGCAGAGAGAGAGAGACAGAGGAGGAAGCAGGCCCCCCTGGAGCAGAGAGCCCAATGTGGAGCCACCCAGGCACCCCGACAATTGGATTTTTCTGCTTCAATTGTTAAGAATTCTTTCAGGGGCACCTGGGTGGCTCAGTGGGTTAAAGCCTCTGCCTTCAGCTCAGGTCATGATCTCAGGGTCCTGGGATTGAGCCCTGCATGGGGCTCTCTTCTCAGCAGGGAGCCTGCTTCCCTCTCTCTCTCTGTGCTTGCCTCTCTGCCTACTTGTGATCTCTGTCTGTCAAATAAATAAATAAAATCTTTTTTAAAAAAGAAATTATTATCATACAAAGATCTCAGTCTAGGGGCACCTGGGTGGCTCAGTCAATAAGGGTCTGCCTTTAGCTCAGGTCATGATCCCAGAGTCCTGAGATCAAGCCCCGCACCAGGTTCCCTGCTCGTCAGGAGGCTGGCTTCTCCCTCTCCCACTCCCCCTGCTTGTATTCCCTCTCTTGCTGTGTCTCTCTCTGTCAAAGAAATAAATAAAATCTAAAAAAAAAAAAGAGAGAGAGAGAGAGAGAGATCTCAGTATAGTAATCAATTGAAAAAATTTTTAATTCTAGTGTAGTTAACACTCAGTGTTATATTAGTTTCAGGTGTACAATGGAGTGATTTAACAATTCTATATTAGGTGTTCATTATGATAAATGTACTCTTAATCCCTCCCACCTATTTCTTTTTTTTTTTTTAAAGATTTTATTTATTTATTTGATAGACAGAGATTACAAGTAGTCAGAGAGGCAGGCAGGGAGAGAGGAGGAAGCAGGCTCCCCGCTAAGCAGAGAGCCTAATGCGGGGCTCGATCCCAGGACCCTGGGATCATGACCTGAGCCGAAGGCAGAGGCTTAACCCACTGAGCCACCCAGGCGCCCCCCTCCCACCTATTTCACCCATTCCCCCCACCCTCCATCTCCCCTCTGGTAACCACCAGTTTGTTCTCTACAGTTAAGAGTCTTTTTGGTTTGTCTCTTTTTTTTCTTTGTTTTTATTCTTAAGTTCCACACAGGTGTGACATAGGTATTTGTCTTTCTCTGACTGACTTATCATTCTAGGAATAAAATTTAACATATATAGTAACAACACGGATAAAATTTTGAAACAATTGAGTGATGTATCATATTCTGCTAATTATAAATGTACTCTAACATCTCTGAAATCAAGATACATCTTCTAATTTAATTGGTAATGTTTTCATTTTTATTGGTAAATAAAATAATAGTGCAATATTATTTTCTTAAGTTTGATGAAATATAGTAAAAGAAGACTTTAATAAAGTGGCCAAACATCCCATGTTCAACTATAAGAAAATTCACTCTTGTAAAATGACAGTTCTTCCCCCAAATCATTTATCAATTTCATGTAGTTGCCATCAAAATAATCTCAACTTGTCCTCTTTTCAGTGGAACAAAATGATTCTAACCTTTTTCTAGTAGAGAAATGCCATGATAATACCATTTGGGCAAAGTGTATTCTGGTATATGTTTTGAATTACAATTTGGCAATGTTCACCTGAATTTACAACCAATTGTTACTACTTGGAATTTATCTTTGAGGAACACCTCAAGACATTTTTAGAAAAATGTGTATTGTAGCATTGTTTAAAATAGAAAAAAAAAATTATGGGGCAGATGGGTGGCTCTGTAGGTTGACTGATCGAGTTCCACATTGGGCTCCTTGCTCAGTGGGGAGTCTCCCTGACCCTACCCTCCTCATGCTCTCTCTCTCTCTCTCTCAAATAAATAAACAAAATCTTTAAAAATTTTGAAAAAACAATATTGAAATAGAAAAAATTAGATATATAATATATAAAATATATAAAATTCCATCACACAAAGGACTGGGTAAAAAAGTGGTAGCAAGGGTGTTTGCAAAGTTCTATTTTTTTTTTAAACCTAGGTAGTAGTTACACAGGATTCACTGCATAAGAATTATTTTTTAAAGTTTTATTTATTTAAGCAACCTCTACACCCAATGTGGGGCTCAAACTCACAACTCTGAGATCGAGAGTCGCATGCTCCCCCAACTGAGCCAACGAGGTACTCCTCACTGATTAGTTATTTATTAAGTTATACTTTTGTTCTATGTACTTTCTGTATGTATAATATATTTTACAATGAGGGCACCTGGCTCAGTGGGTTGGGCCTCTGCCTTCGGCTCTGGTTGTCATCTTGGGGTCCTGGGATCAAGTCCCGCATCGGGCTCTCTGCACAGCAGGGAGCCTGCTTCCTCCTCTCTCTCTGCCTCTCTCTCTGCCTACCTGTGATTTCTCTTTCTGTGTGTCAAATAAATAAATAAAATCTTTAAAATATACATATGTATATATTTCACAATGAAAGTAACTAAAATTAATAACATCCATGTTTAGGAATACTATGAAATACTATATAATCAATAAAAGAATTGGGTAAATCCATGAGTAAGGTTGTGATGAGATGTACTAACATATCACTCAGATTCAGCCTTGTTCTTTCATATCTTTGTAGTACATACATTTTCACCACTGAATAATATTTCACTATGTGAATATACTATAATATATTTATTGTTGTGACAACAGATAATTTAGTTGTTTCTTGTTTGGGGCAATTACAAATAATAATCTATAAGCAGTCACAGGGATCTCTCCAATTATGTATTATATATACATATATATATGCATACATGTATACATACGTATATTATATATACATCATCTGATGCACGTGTACACATTTTGCTCTTGAAACTAGTTTCTAGTTTCTAGAAACTAGAAAGAATTACTAACTGGCAGAGTATGCAAATGACCAACTATACAAGGTAGTGCCAAATTTGTTTTCCAAAGGGAGTAAGCCCATTGATTTCATAGCAGCAATGTACAGAAGATTATGTTGCTCACAACCTCTCCAACATCTGATATTTCAATTAAATGGTGTAAGATGGTATCTACTTGTGTTTTTGATGTGCATTTCGCTCACTGTTGTTGGGTTGAACAACTATTCATAATTTTATTGGACATCTGTGTTTCCTTTTCTGAACAATATACCTTTCTAACCATTGTTCGTTTGTCTACTGGGTGGTTTGTCCTTTTAAAAAATTGTGTAAGTTCTTTATATATTCTTGATACCAGTCCTTTGTCAGTTAGGTGGATTTGCAATCTTCTTCTAGTTGAATCTTTTCACTCTCTTTAAGGCATCTTTTGAGGAACAGAAGTTCTTAGCTTAAATGTAGTGAAACTTACCAATTTTTTCACTTAAGATTAATACTTTTACATCCAGTTTAGGAAATCCTTTCCTACCTCAATGACACAAAATTATTCACGGACATCTGCTTCTAAATGTCCAAAAGGCTTGTTCCTGACACTGAAGTCTTAAACCTCCTGGAATTGATTTATAAAAATTGCATATTTATATAATATAAATAGAAGTCCAGTTTTATTCTTTTTTGCATACAAATGAACAACCAACACATTCCACAGCAACCAGCGATGAATTATCTGGAAAGTAACATTTTTGCTGTTCTCTCAGACATTCAAAATTCTTATGAGTGCACACAGTCCTGCTAGGGGGTGTGGTGGATGACAAACGCAGTGCAAGAACCATCTCAGAAAATCTGAAAAGAGGGGCGCCTGGGTGGCTCAGTGGGTTGGAGCCTCTGTCTTCGGCTTGGGTGGCGGTCCCGGGGGTTCTGGGATCGAGCCCCACACATCAGGCTCTCTGCTCGGTGGGGAGCCTGCTTCCTCCTCTCTCTCTGCCTGCCTCTCTGCCTACTTGTGATCTCTGTCTGTCAAATAAATAAATAAATCTTTAAAAAGAAAAAAGAAAATCTGAAAAGATCTTAGGAAACAAGAAGCAAGAGTTCAGTATGCAAAAAGGCAGAGGCCAACTTATACCTGAGCTGTGTTGCAAGGCCTTTCACTTCATCTTGGAACTCAAAGCTTTGGCCCACAGATCCCTGTGTCTACTCCCTAAGTCAGCTTAGGAAAAGCTACCGAGGGCGCCTGGGTGGCTTGGTCGTTAAGCATCTGCCTTCAGCTCAGGTCATGATCCCAGGGCACTCAGATTCTGCACCCCCATCGGGCTCCCTGCTCAGCGGTAAACCTGCTTCTCCCTCTCCCACTCCCTCTGCTTGTGTTCCCTCTCTCGCTGTGTCCCTCTCTGTCAAATAAATAAAATCTTAAAAAAAAAAAAAAAAAGGAGAGCCTACTGATATCTTGGGAGAGTTGGGGAGGTATTAGTATGGATCAATAGTTTTCAATTTTAATTTTAATTGTATTCTATTGAAATAAGCTGTCTATTTTTAAAGTTTTCTTCATTTATTTGACAGAGAGAGAGATCACAAGTAGGCAGAGAGGCAGGCAGGGAGAGAGGGGGAAGCTGGCTCCTGGCTGAGCAGAGAGCCCGATGCAGGGCTCAATCCCAGGACCCTGAGATCATGACCTGAGCCGAAGGCAGAGGCTCAACCCACTGAGCCACCCAGGTGTCCCATATTTTTAGGATGTTTATATTTTCAAATATAAAGATTAGAAGGTATAAAGGTCAATAGATACAGATTTCTGAGAAGACTCTGAAATGGACTTAGTTTTTCTGGACTTCTGAAGAAGTTACCATTTATTTATTTTGTCTAATTTCATCGTGGGCTTTCGTTTTCCAAGAGGAATGCACATCACCAACACTTACTCTGGTTTACACCACTACTCTGGTTACACTTTTACACTTACTCTGGTCGCAGTTAGCATCACATGTTGGCTCTGAAAAGGAAAAGCCAGAAAGGAGGGGGCCAGCCACGGACTGGTCATATTTGGGTTCAGAATGGAAGTGGGGCAATGAGAAAGGGAGAATGTTTAATCGGGGGGACAAGAAGGGAAAGGCAGGGGAAAGTGGCAGTCAGTTAAAGAGGACACCTATGGGGGCGCCTGGGTGGCTCAGTGGGTTAAGCCGCTGCCTTCGGCTCAGGTCATAATCTCAGGGTCCTAGGATCAAGCCCTGCATCGGGCTCCTTGCTCAGTGGGGAGCCTGCTTCTCTCTCTGCCTCTGCCTGCCTCTCTGCCTGCTTGTGCTCTCTGTCTCTCTGTCAAATAAATAAATAAAATCTTTAAAAAAAAAAAAAAAGAGGACACATATGCACACGCGAAAAGGAATTTCCTACATAATTAAATGAATTCATATTCAGAAAGGAAAAGAAGAGACCTGAATATGAACACAAGAAAAGGTATGAAAATAAAAATTACTAGGTCAGACAACCCCAAGCACCAACCTCTAGTCGGTCTACTAGCCCAGGGCAACAACTTTTTGTTGAAAGCCATGTATTCAAGATGGGCAGAAGGAATGAAGGGCAGTGACCTACCAACTGTATATACTAGAAAGAACAAATCAGGCATCTGCAATTCAGAGAGTGCTTCTCTTTCCCCAGATTCTAAAATAATACCCCCCTTCCTGCCTCCCCATCTCTCCTCCCTGCCCCCGGCGAACATTGCAATCATTGTGGATTCTGCTCCCTGACCTGAGTCAGCTTCCATCATCCAAACTCTCCATTCCTCTGTGACAAGCTGTTTCACACAATTGTCCTTCACCTGTCAGGAGCTTGGCACTTTGGCAAACACTGCACAGCAAAATCGTTCCACCTTGACTGCACAGACATATCCACAGAGGGCCCCTTGATCGTGCACTTCAAGGAATTTGACAGAGTATTTTATCTCACGCCTCTGTGTGCAGAAATGATGGACAGGTAGCTTCCTAATACAGTAACCAATAAGATTACTCAAGGCGACAAGATCTATTTCCTCCTTTTCACATCCAATGACTTAATTAGTCTCATCATGCACCAAAAAACATATACCCTCCTTCAGTATTTGCAAATGCAGAAACCCAACTGGGGAGACTCTCGTTAAAGCACCGGGACACGTCTGTTGAGAACAATGTAAATTCAACATGGAGGGACTTCATAAAGTTGAGCTTTTCTAGGAACTGAAGGTGAGTTCTAGCAAATAAAGCAGCAGCTGTGGCCCTTTATGTTACCATCATTTTGTACACCAACCCGAACTTTCTGTGGACGTAACAATTTGGAATCATGAGTATTCACAAAAGTCTGAGTTCTCCCTTCGAGGAACGCCAGTGCTTCCTGAGAATTCATGACATCAGCTGATGCTCTGTATCTATGGTACAAATTGGAGGACAAGGTTGCGGTCATACACCAGAGGCCTCAGCATTCCATGACTTCACAAAAACCAGAA